>NW_021823043.1:993432-1095932 GCF_901001165.1 Salmo trutta
TTTTTAAGCACATTGTTGGGAAAGGGCTCTTAAGTCAGCATTTCACGGTAAAGTCTACACTTGTTGTATTCAGCGCATGTGACAAATACAATTTCATTCTTCTGTTGGATCACACTAATGACTGAAAAAGTTTAATGTCCCTGAAGAGCTGCTGAGTGCTTCTCTCTGTGTGTGTGTGTGTGTGTGTGTGTGTGTGTGTGTGTGTGTGTGTGTGTGTGTGTGTGTGTGTGTGTGTTGGAGTCAGAAGGGCCATCGCAGCAGGAGGTGAGGCCAGAAGCATGCATGACCTCTATGCTCCAGGAATGTACTGCAAGGAGCAACATAAAACGAAGGAATGTTGTTGTGTGTTTGTAAGAAAAAGACACGCAGGGCAAAGTGTTCCATTATTGAGCCAGCAGACAAGAGCAGAGAGCACACCACTCAACTACAGGCCTGGTTACAGACAGATATAATATATATACACACCACTCAACTACAGGCCTGGTTACAGACAGATATAATATTTATACACACCACTCAACTACAGGCCTGGTTACAGACAGATATAATATATATACACACACCACTCAACTACAGGCCTGGTTACAGACAGATATAATATATATACACACCACTCAACTACAGGCCCGGTTACAGACAGACATAATATATATACACACCACTCAACTACAGGCCTGGTTACAGACAGATATAATATATATACACACCACTCAACTACAGGCCTGGTTACAGACAGACATAATATATATATACACACACACACACACACACCACTCAACTACAGGCCTGGTTACAGACAGACATAATATATATACACACACACACACACACACACACACACCACTCAACTACAGGCCTGGTTACAGACAGATATAATATATATACACACCACTCAACTACAGGCCTGGTTACAGACAGACATAATATATATACACACACACACACACACACACCACTCAACTACAGACCTGGTTACAGACAGACATAATATAAATACACACACACACACACCACTCAACTACAGGCCTGGTTACAGACAGACGTATCGTATACACACACACATATATATGCATCTAGATACACACACAGTACAAGTTTGGACACACCAACTCATTCAAGTTTTTTTTTTTTTTTTTTTACTATTTTCTACCTTGTAGAATAACAGTGAAGACATCAAAACTATGAAACAACATATGGAATAATGAAGTAACTAAAAAAAAAAGTTCAACAAATCAAAGTATATTTGAGATTCTTCAAAGTAGCCACCCTTTGCCTTGACAGCTTTGCACACTCTTGGCATTCTCTCAACCAGCTTCATAAGGTAGTCACCTGGAATGCATTTCAATTAACAGGTGTGCCTTGTTAAAAGTTCATTAGTGGAATTTCTTTCCTTCTTAATGCATTTGAGCCAATCAGTTGTGTTGTGACAAGGTAGAGGTGGTATACAGAAGATAGCCCTATTTGGTAAGAGACCAAGTCCATATTATGGCAAGAACAGCTCAAATAAGCAAAGAGAAACGACAGTCCATCATTACTTTGAGACATGAAGGTCAGTCAATCCAGATTTTTTTGTTGGTTACTGCATAATTCCATAGTTTTGATGTCATCATTAGTATTCTACAATGTAGAAAATAGTCCAAAATAAAGAAAACCCTGGAATGAGTAGGTGTGTCCTAACTTTTGACTGGTACTGTGTGTGAGAGCCAGAGAAGAGAAGAGGCACATGGGCCAGGCTATCATTGACAGGGCTTAGAGGGTTAGAGGTTAGAATGGTCACTTCTCACATGACAGTGGACTGGAGGGGCACAGTATGAGGAAAGGGAACATTCAGCAGACACACAGACCTTGTAGCTTCCTGTCTTAGGGACCAGCTAGTGTGTGGAGTACGCGGCGGGCTGAACAGAAAGGAGGAATGAGCAGCACAGGAAAAGAGGATGAATGTGTGTGTGAACATTTTCTCTGGAGGGGGGATTTTTCAGACCAAACAGGAAGTTTGAGTCACACAGACCAGAGCAGTGCAGGGGCTTTATCCTCCCTCTCTTTTCTCTCCTTCCCTCTCCCTCTAGCCGGCTTGACTGTAGTGCCAACCTAAAAACACTCAGACACAGTCAGGTCTATACAGTAGAATATAGTTAAATATACCATCTAAATATCCACTCAGTCAGGTCTATACAGTAGAATATAGTTAAATATACCATCTAAATATCCACTCAGTCAGGTCTATACAGTAGAATATAGTTAAATATACCATCTAAACATCCACTCAGTCAGGTCTATACAGTAGAATATAGTTAAATATACCATCTAAATATCCACTCAGTCGGTATAGGAGGGAAACAGAGAGAGGAGGAGAGACAGCAGCAGTGTACAGTCCTAGACTCTCCTGGACCCTGACAGTCTGACAGAGACAGACAGACAAAGCCCCAGGCAATAAACACATCCACTCTAACACACAGCATCAGTATGTGAGCTACTGTGTTTTATAAGAAATGAATGAAATCATGAGAGGACACACTGGCCCAGACATCAAAGCAGTGCTGAAAAGAACAGGAGGGAGAGGGTGCTGGAGGTCACACAGAGTCTCTAACGGCCTGGTCTATCCCCTCTATCTATCTAACGGCCTGGTCTATCCCCTCTATCTATCTAACGGCCTGGTCTATCCCCTCTATCTATCTAACGGCCTGGTCTATCCCCTCTATCTATCTAACGGCCTGGTCTATCCCCTCTATCTATCTAACGGCCTGGTCTATCCCCTCTATCTATCTAACGGCCTGGTCTATCCCCTCTATCTATCTAACGGCCTGGTCTATCCCCTCTATCTATCTAACGGCCTGGTCTATCCCCTCTATCTATCTAACGGCCTGGTCTATCCCCTCTATCTATCTAACGGCCTGGTCTATCCCCCTCTATCTATCTAACGGCCTGGAAACGGCCTGGTCTATCCCCTCTATCTATCTAACGGCCTGGTCTATCCCCTCTATCTAACGGCCTGGTCTATCCCCTCTATCTAACGGCCTGGTCTATCCCCTCTATCTAACGGCCTGGTCTATCCCCTCTATCTAACGGCCTGGTCTATCCCCTCTATCTATCTAACGGCCTGGTCTATCCCCTCTATCTATCTAACGGCCTGGTCTATCCCCTCTATCTATCTAACGGCCTGGTCTATCCCCTCTATCTAACGGCCTGGTCTATCCCCTCTATCTAGCTCCTTCCCTCCCGTCTGTGGATTGTCAAATAGTACAGAGTACATTTACATTTACATTTTAGTCATTTAGCAGACGCTCTTATCCAGAGCGACTTACAGTAGTGAATGCATACATTTCATTTCATGCATTTTTTTTTGTACTGGCCCCCCGTGGGAATCGAACCCACAACCCTGGTGTTGCACACACCATGCTCTACCAACTGAGCCACAGGGAATGCCGAGTACAGTAGGTCTATACAGTAGAAGTACAGTACTGGTCATCTATGACTAGGTCAACAAACATCCAAATAGACCTCAGCCTAGTCACCCATTAATCTATTAATACACTTTAGTGAATGAGTTCACATTCCTCCATCTCACAGACACTTTCTGTAGGATCATGAGGAAACACGGAGCAAACAAGGGGCAAGTGGTTAGACAGAGAGGGGTATTACAGCATCATTTCCTGGGGATTAGAATCCGTGGAGCTCCAACAGGCTCTGGGACTGTTCTAACTTTATGGGTCAGCTTTGATCCTACTAAAGCTTCCAACGACACACTGACGTCCACACACACACTGACGTCCACACACACACACACACTGAATTCTAAATCACTTGCAGCAGCGGAAATACCGTAAAACTTCAATTCAAAACGCAGTCTCAAATAGCCACCTGTCCCTTTAATAGCCGGGTATCTGCACACCATTTTAGCAAATAAACACACACCTGCTGTTTCCAGAGAGGCATCCTATGAAGCAAGCTACATCTACTCTGGGTTTTCTAAAGCTAACCAGCTTCAGGTTAGCTTCACATTCCACCTCAGGCTTCACCAGTACCAGGACGGTGGGTATCGCTCATCCTGCTGCTGCTAACGCTAGCAGGCATGTAACTGTGTGCATGTCGCACATAGCTAATCCAACGCCCAACTCTTCATTGAAACAATACTGGACCATCAATCCATGGGCGAGTCAGTCACATTTTCATTTGTGCCAAAATCCAAATGAAAGAAAAGTTAACTTGCAAATTCAGCACGCTATGGTGTGAAATAGGCTTTTTAAAAGTTCCATAATTATTGAATGACTTATGTTAATACCGCCTTTGGTTTGCTTATCAAAGCACAAGCAACTTTTCCCCCAGTCCTTACTGATATACAGGATACACTGAGTGCACAAAACATTAAGAACACTTTCCATGACAGACTGACCATGTGAATCCAGGTGGAAGATATGATCCCTTATTGACGTCACCTGTTAAATCCACTTCAATCAGTGTAGATGAAGGGAAGGAGACAGGTTAAAGAAGGATTAAGCCTTGTGACAATTGAGACATGGATTGTGTATATGTGCCATTCAGAGGGTGAATGGACAAGACAAAATAATTAAGTGCCTTTGAACGGTGTACCGGTTAGTGTAGTGTCAAGAACTGCAACGCTGCTGGGTTTTTCACACTTAACAGTTTCCTGTGTCTATCAAGAATGGTCCACCACGCAAAGAAACATCCAGCCAACTTGACAACTGTAGGAAGCACTGGAGTCAACATGAGCCAGAACTCTTTCGACACCTTGTAGAGTCCATGACCCAATGAATTGAGGCGGTTCTGAGGGTAAACGGGGGTGAAACTAAATATCAGGAAAGTGTTCTTGGTATATACTCCGTGTATACTGTCATTGTGTTTGACATGGTCTGCTCAACTACCGACCGGATCTCACGGTCTCACTTCAGTAGTCAACGTTTGTCCGTGAGAGAAGGGAAAGAGAGAAGGGAAAAGTATACTGAACTAAAATAGAAAAACGCATCATGCAAACAATTTTATTTACTGAGTTATAGTTCATATAAGGAAATCAGTCAATTGAAATAAATCTATTAGGCCATAATAGATGGATTTCACATGACTGGGCAGGGGTGCAGCCATAGGTGGGCAACCCACTGGGGTGCCAGGCCCAGCCTATCAGAATTAGTTTTTCCCCACAAAAGGGCTTTATTACAGACAGAAATACTCGCACCACCCCACCCCCCTCAGAAGATTCTGCAGGTGAAGAAGGTGGATGTGGAGGTCCTGGGCTGGTGTGGTTACACGTGGTCTGCGGTTGTGAGGCCGGTTGGACGTACTGCCAAATTCTCTAAAACGAAGCTGGAGGCAGCTAATAGTAGAGAAATTAACATCCAATTATCTGGCAACAGCTCTGGTGGACATTCCTGCAGTCAACATGCTAACTCAAAACTTGAGACATCTGTGGCATTGTGTTGTGTGACAAAACTGCACATTTTAAGAGGCCTTTTATTGTCCCTAGCACAAGGTGCACCTGCGTAATGATCATGCTGTTTAATCAGCTTCGTGATATGCCACACCTGTCAGGTGGATGGATTATCTTGGCAAAGGAGAAATGCTCACCAACAGGGATGTAAACAAATTTGTGCAAAACAAATTAGATGAATAAGCTTTTGGTGCTTATGGAACATTTCAGGGATTTTCTTTATTTCAGCCCGTTTAAAATCGCTCAGCACTATTTTCAGCACTAAGGCTGTGGTTCATGTAATCACTACCATAATCTCACAGTCAGTAGTGAGTATCACAGAGGAAGAATCCTCACACCTACTCTCTGGCGTGCACAGCGACCCCAGACACACCTTCTCTGAAGGTCATATTCATGGATTTGTATGCGAGGCACAGCAGGGCTGAGCAGACGTCAAATTATCATGGCAGTGGTGATGCATTACCTCCAGCAGGACAGTCTTCCTGTCCTCACTCATGTGTTTACACTGCACACCTACACCTCACATGGAGGCAGAGATTACACTATGCACAGAGAGAATACACTATGCACAGAGAGAATACACTATGCACAGAGAGAATACACTATGCACAGAGAGAATACACTATGCACAGAGAGATTACACTATGCACAGAGAGATTACACTATGCACAGAGAGATTACACTATGCACAGAGAGATTACACTATGCACAGAGAGAATACACTATGCACAGAGAGAATACACTATGCACAGGGAGAATACACTATGCACAGAGAGAATACACTATGCACAGGGAGAATACACTATGCACAGAGAGAATACACTATGCACAGAGAGAATACACTATGCACAGAGAGAATACACTATGCACAGAGAGAATACACTATGCACAGAGAGAATACACTATGCACAGAGAGAATACACTATGCACAGAGAGAATACACTATGCACAGAGAGAATACACTATGCACAGAGAGAATACACTATGCACAGAGAGAATACACTATGCACAGAGAGAATACACTATGCACAGAGAGAATACTAATCTAAACCTATATCAACTAAAACAGGGAAGAGAAACGCTGTAGTGCTCTGATCACTGTTTAACCTTAGAGGTGTGGAATGGTGATCAAACAAACACACTAGCTGACTAAGTGGAGGTTGGTTGCTGTCTGTCTCTCCCTCCATGCTCCTGTGTTAGTCCCTCAGGGGACACACCGCAAGGCCCCTCCTCCGCCTGTTCTCCCTAGCGCTGTATCAGCAGGGACTTTTCTGCTGCTTCCCCCACCTCGGATCCAACCATGTCTATACGGAACTGGACGTCCTCGGGTCCGTTCGGAACAGGTCTCTATATTGAAAAATGTATTTATGCATGTTTGTCCGGTTGGGAATGCCCCAGGTCCATTTCAGAACTGGTCCAACTTTTTAGACTTCTACTTGAGAGGCCCAACATAACAATCCCTGTCCCAACAGACAGACAACACCAGGGACATAGTGAATGATGTCCAAACAGACAGACAACACCAGGGACATAGTGAATAAGTGTCCCAACAGACAGACAACGCCAGGGACATAGTGAATGATGTCCCAACAGACAGACAACGCCAGGGACATAGTGAATGATGTCACAACAGACAACGCCAGGGACATAGTGAATAATGTCCCAACATACAACGCCAGGGACATAGTGAATAATGTCCCAACAGACAGACAACGCCAGGGACATAGTGAATGATGTCACAACAGACAACGCCAGGGACATAGTGAATAATGTCCCAACAGACAACGCCAGGGACATAGTGAATAATGTCCCAACATACAACGCCAGGGACATAGTGAATAATGTCCCAACAGACAGACAGCGCCAGGGACATAGTGAATGATGTCACAGAAACTGGATGTGGGTCACAAATAGGGTGCTTTTAATTTAGCTAACTAGAGTAACTAGAGTAACTAGAGTAAGTGTTGGCATTTCATTTTGTCGCTGTACCGTAACTGAACCGTGACCCAAAAAGCGCAATACCTGGTGAACCGTTACACCCCTAGTGTGTACATATGTGTGCTGGGATAGCAGCTCTCCTCCCCTGTCATCTCCACCTCATCAAGCTGATTACCCAGGAGCACATCACTATGCTAACTAGCCAGCTTCCTATAACCATGGTGACTGGGGGCTTACTTAGCATGCAGACATGGAGGAGGACATGGAGGAGGACATGGAGGACAGCAGTAATACAGAGAGAGGGAGGAGGGGAAATATGGGGCTCTCGATACGGGAGCTATATGGGGCTCTCGATACGGGAGCTATATGGGGCGCTCTATACGGGGGGGCTCTCTAACGGGGGGGGGCTCTCTACACGGGGGGGGCTCTCTACACGGGGGGGGGCTCTCTACACGGGGGGGGGCTCTCTACACGGGGGGGGGCTCTCTACACGGGGGGGGCTCTCTACACGGGGGGGGCTCTCTACACGGGGGGGGGCTCTCTACACGGGGGGGGGCTCTCTACACGGGGGGGGCTCTCTACACGGGGGGGGCTCTCTACACGGGGGGGGGCTCTCTACACGGGGGGGGGCTCTCTACACGGGGGGGGCTCTCTACACGGGGGGGGGCTCTCTACACGGGGGGGGGCCTCTCTACACGGGGGGGGCTCTCTACACGGGGGGGCTCTCTACACGGGGGGGGGCTCTCTACACGGGGGGGGGGGGCTCTCTACACGGGGGGGGGGGCTCTCTACACGGGGGGGGCTCTCTACACGGGGGGGGGGCTCTCTACACGGGGGGGGCTCTCTACACGGGGGGGGCTCTCTACACGGGGGGGGCTCTCTACACGGGGGGGGGGCTCTCTACACGGGGGGGGGGCTCTCTACACGGGGGGGGGCTCTCTACACGGGGGGGGCTCTCTACACGGGGGGGGCTCTCTACACGGGGGCTCTCTACACGGGGGCTCTCTACACGGGGGCTCTCTACACGGGGGCTCTCTACACGGGGGCTATATGGGGCTCTCTACACGGGGGCTATATGGGGCTCTCTACACGGGAGCTATATGGGGCTCTCTACACGGGAGCTATATGGGGCTCTCTACACGGGAGCTATATGGGGCTCTCTACACGGGAGCTATATGGGGCTCTCTACACGGGAGCTATATGGGGCTCTCTACACGGGAGCTATATGGGGCTCTCTACACGGGAGCTATATGGGGCTCTCTACACGGGGAGCTATATTGTGGGCTCATCTACACGGGAGCTATATGGGGGCTCTCTACACGGGAGCTATATGGGGCTCTCTATACGGGAGCTATATGGGGCTCTCTATACGGGAGCTATATGGGGCTCTCTATACGGGAGCTATATGGGGCTCTCTATACGGGAGCTATATGGGGCTCTCTATACGGGAGCTATATGGGGCTCTCTATAGAGGAGATATATGGGGCTCTCTATACAGGAGGGATATGGGGCTCTCTATACAGGAGGGATATATGGGGCTCTCTATACAGGAGATATATGGGGCTCTCTATACAGGAGGGATATATGGGGCTCTCTATACAGGAGGGATATATGGGGCTCTCTATAGAGGAGGGATATATGGGGCTCTCTATAGAGGAGATATATGGGGCTCTCTATAGAGGAGATATATGGGGCTCTCTATAGTGGAGATATATGGGGCTCTCTATACCGGTGTGTAACAGGGGAGCTTCCTCCCTGCTCAGCATGTGTGATGATAGGAGCTTGACAAATATGTGGGGTAGGGTGCAAGAGCTCCTGAATCATGTGCTAAGTGCTGGAGTCACCGGAATGCAATCTCTCACACACAGTAGCTAGCTAGCCAGTCTACTTCTCACAGATGAAGAATCTCTCACACACAGTAGCTAGCTAGCCAGTCTACTTCTCACAGATGAAGAATCTCTCACACACTGTAGCTAGCTAGCCAGTCTACTTCTCACAGATGAAGAATCTCTCACACACAGTAGCTAGCTAGCCAGTCTACTTCTCACAGATGCCAGCCTCTGTAGTTGCTCAACTGCAGCCTGTTTTTCAGGAGTTTCTCAAAAATAAAGCTCAATCCATCTGCCAGCATGTTAGTGTACACAAACACACTACGAAAAACAAATCGACTCAGATTAACAAGAGCAGCATTAGCCTGCTCCCTGCAACTAATCCACTGAAAAGGGGCCTTCCTTCCCAAGCCTACAATGCCTAGTGCTCAGCATGACATTTCCCTTTAAAAATGACTACATGTCTCACAGGGCTATGAACATAGTGATTCATATCACACTTAAACCTTCCAGAGACAGGGCTTTATTAGTTGGTATAGCCTCTTGTCTAGCTCTACACTTGTATAGCCTCCTTGTCTAGCTGGTATAGGCCTCTTGGTCTAGCTGGTATAGTCCTCTTGTCTAGCTGTATATAGCCCTCTTGGTCTAGCTGGTCTAGCCTCTTGTCTAGCTGGTAGCCTATTGTCTAGCTGGTAAGGCCCATCTTAGGTCTAGCTTGTGTATAGCCGTCTTGTCTAGTGGGTATATGCCTCTTGTCCTAGTTGGTATAGCCTCGTCTAGTTGGTATAGCCTCCTGTCTAGTTCTACACTGGTTTAAATGGTAGTGAGGGTGGTACTACTGTAGACAGAAAGTAGGAGATTTAATCCCCTCTATCCAGGTTTGGTGTGGCCCGCCTCACTATTGAATTCCCTGCTGTAGATGTCAGGGAACTCTTGTCTCCTGATCACTGCAGCCCAGAGGTGGGTAGGTAGGCAGGCAGGCCGTCTATGTTCTTGAGTGTCTCTCTGGCAGAGACTCAGTCATGTGGTCTCGGTGTCAAGACCACATCAACGGGCCTTGGTCTCTCGGTTCCTACGGGTCTCTCGGTTCCTACGGGTCTCTCGGTTCCTACGGGTCTCTCGGTTCCTACGGGTCTCTCGGTTCCTACGGGTCGGGTCTGGGTGTGAATAATATATTGAGAGGCCTGTGATCCTGATCTCAGCCGTCTGTCCATCATAATGCCAAAGCCAGTATCTCCCTTCCATATCCCCATCCACTCTCTGTTGGCAGTGGTGTCAAGGTTGTCAGATCAGATAACACAATGACACACTTAGCCTCAAAAATGGCCTCATATTGTGATGAACAACAGCTCCAGCACTGGATGTCATTTTCACACGAATGGCAACCCAGGCCCTCTCCTGTCTTCCTGCCCCCTGGCTATGACAGACAGAGCTCACTCAGGTTCATTTTGATTGGCCAGAAGATATACCCCAGGCTAGCACTACATCATAAAAGGGGCTCAGTTAGCCCCTATGTAGCCTCCCTAGCCTACATTATTTTTAGTGCTTGCTAGGATCAATCAATACTGACTGACATTGAACATGACAGTCTCACAAAGAAACATTGTTACTGTTGTGGCCATTTCCAGACACCCATGCTTTCCAGAGTGTGCTGGTGTCTTAAAATCTCCACTGCTTTCTGAGAGGCTAGTGGCAGTTACATACAGTAGTAGGTATGTCATGTGTAATTGGGCCCTGCCACCGCCCCTCCAACTTACCCTAAGGTGTACGCGAAATGACATCCTATTCCCTACATACTAGTCCCCTACTTCTCACCATAACCCTATGGGCCCTGGTCAAAAGTAGTGCACTACCAACCCACTATCAAGCGCCTCAGGCTTATAAAAAGTCTAAACCACTGTTGGTATTCATTTGCATGTGGTGGATTACTGTGGTATTCTGCTTTGCAGACACATTAACGTGTCAATACTGAACAGGCCTCTGTCACACAGGGTATTGGATTTTTAGTTGTTGCCAATACAATCAGTCATTGGGTGATAAGTTAGTTACATCTAGCCAGTCAGAACAGGACCAAGGCTAGGGGAGAATTTAGAAGTGACCGAGTGGACAAAAGCACCAAAATGTTCCAGGTAAAACAGATAATATGTTGAGGGTGGTGGTCATATGTCGGCCAGCCGAACCTAAAAATCATTAACCTTCCAAGTGATGCTAACATCGTCAGACTGCATTGCTATTTTAATGGGAGGATTGGAATGAAAAATGTTAGAAACAACGTTGAGCATGTGTAGTAACAATATGTAGTTACAAATCATGGACAAAGGTGGAGCATATCGTCCTATAAACCAGGGTTTCCCAAACTCGGTCCTGGGCCCCCCTCTGGGTGCACGTTTTGGTTTACACCCAACACTACACAACTGATTAGAATAACTCATCATGTTTGATCATCTGAATCAACTGTGTAGAGCTAGGGCAAAACCTAAAACTTGCACCCAGAGGGGCGGCCCAAGGAAGAGTTTGGGAAACCCTGCTATAAACCACTTCCTTTCACAATCCTAATTTCGCACTGTCCATGCTCCTTGCGCAACATCCGTAAACTCCCTATTTCAGACCCCACCAACATAGCTGGTTGACTGGCTGGGACAGGCCAGACAGATCATCACCACATACCAACCCGTTTTCTGTTCAACCCCAAATCCTCAGATAACTGATACGAATACAGATTGATGATGTCAAATATGGAATATCAGGAATATGATGTGGAGAATACAATACCAATATATTGAGATAAACACGAAATCGGATGTCATGGACAAAGAAGTAGCTAGGGAGTGGGACTGGGGAAAAGTTAGCCAGCTAGCCACCCAGTTAGCAATGTCTGGTATGCTCGCATTCCAGTTTGTATTTCTGATAAATAAGGTAGTCTATTTATAAACAGTTTTGTATTTCCATTGAATACAGCAATCTACCAAGCAAATTATGTCCTGCTATTAATAAGATGAAAAGCAGGATTGCCAACTTGACTCATGCTAGCTAGCTAGCCTACTGTCAATGGTGGGAAGTTGACAAAGCTTTCTGCTCTTGAGTTAATCGATGTCTGCCAATCAAACTGTCAATATTCAAAACATGCAGCGAGAAAGCATGTTCATAAAGATTTTAGGCCATGGTGGTACGAAATGTGAGTTTGACAGGCACGCTTGACAAGCTAGGTAACCAGCTAACGTTAGCTCTTGCTAACGTAAAGTCAAGAGCGCATCGATTACTACACTCGCGTGGCTGGTTTGGGACGCCTAGCACCCACGCCTATATTACTGAACTGTATACCGTTAAAGTACTGTACTGAAAAACTCGTTGCTTTCCGATTAGAAGAGAGGGAATATGCACATTTCTAAAGGTGACAATGCTAGGCCGCATTAAATTACAAGCCTGGAGATGTGTATGAGGGAATTGCATGAGAAATGTGTCCCTCCGCCCCCAGGATGGCATCGCAAGCCGCCGAGCAGGGAGCGCTCACACGGGAAAAGCCAAAAGGAAGCATCACGAGGAACAAAAAACGAACGCAGACAGAGACACTATCGACTGAAAACTCATGGAAACATTGTGTTGAAGCTAAACAGTCGACACATCACCTATTTGTCGGTTAGCGCTGAGAAACAGGTTAGAACTGCTCGTGTGTGTTCAGAGAGGGAGAAGGGAAGGATGTCTGGCTGGTCTCACCATAAAGTCACTGCCGAAGTTATCCTCTCCTTTCTGGTCCCCTTCTCGCATAACACAGACCCCTTGGATGAACTTTCTCAGGATATTCGCCTGGTCCATCCTCTCGGCCCGCTGTCCGGCGGCTTTTCCGGCTTTCCCACGGTATGTAAAATAAATCCAAAGTGGGGAAAACGGGAAAAAATAAATAGCTTGTGCTATGAATCCTCGGAGATAATCATTTCAACGTCCCCTACCGCCCCATGTTATTTTTCATATTCTCTTCGGGTTAGACAATAATAGTCAAAACAAAAATCGTGATTCCGTTGTTGTTTGTAAATATATATCACAAGCTATGACCATAAACTCGCTATCGTTACTTGAATATAAAAATCCAAACACCGGTTCACCCCTCCCTGACTCGCCGTTGCCACATTCACAAGTCAGATACAAGAATACACCGACTGCGGTCGCCCTAAAGCCACTTGCAAACATTAACGCCCATTTCACTAAATAGCTTACTGTAATTGGTCCGTAGCTTCAAGAAATTAGTACGTGATTGGTGAATAGGTTACGTCAATCTAAAATGTGAATAAATTAAGTGGGCGACGCTCCCGTCAATCACTATGTCTCCTGTTCTTCTCTCTCATTGGTTAAATTCTATTTAGCGCTTCCTACTTAGGTTTTGCTGTAATGCAATTGTAACAATGGATTGGTGCATAGAGTTGTCCCCTATATTGTGAAATGATTATGAAGAAAAATACCAATCTTTCATGTGGTTAAAATGATACAGTTGCCTAATAATATCCAACTGGGCATGGACCATGGACATGGGTCTGTGTCCTCAGCCATCTCTTTTCTGTCTAACTGTGTCTTCCTCTGTGATCTCAATACACAGGCATCCACAGTGTCAGGAAGCATTCTTGACCTGTAGAGGTTAAGAAATTAAAGGCCAGGCAGTGTATTCCCTCTCTCTTACAAACACCACTCTTTCGCTCACGTTCACGTCACTTAAGAGACAGATTCATTTTGTACTGTAACACGAGGACACAGGTTAAATCTAAAAGCACATGTGTACTAATTTACTATTTGTCTCTGCTGTAGGCTATATTATATATTATTATTTGGGATAGGGTGTCAAAAAGACAGCATATGAAGGAGGATGGCATCACACACCCCTGAACCACTCTTAATGCAGGGGAATGAAAAACAGCCTGTCTCTAGTTCCTGTTTGTTTACAGATCTCCTCGACAAGCTACTTCAAAGTCTTCCCCCTCAACCGGTCACTTTCATGTCACAGACAGACCCCTCTGAGAGGCTTCACTGGGTCCTCCCTCCTCCCATTGTAACGGACGCTGTGGGGTAAACTCAGGGGATATCCTAGGTCAATCGTAACTTGCCCAACTTCCCTTTTGAATAACTGTAGATTTGGTAGTTGTGTTAGCATGACAAGGCATTATGCGCTACCCCCCACTGACTGACAGTCTGTAAAGAAATACATCGCCATTCTCTTGTTTCCATGGAGATTCATTTTGCCTTATTTATTTGTTTTCTTTATAACTGTCTGCAATCTTTACTTCATCTTACACATCATGTGATTTACTGACTACACATTATATTTTTGGTCTGGGGTCAAACATGTTTTGTATTATTACAGAGTGGGTGTGAGTGGGTGTGTATGTATGTGTGGGTGGGTGTGTGCATGCCTGAATGTGTGCGTGTGATTGTGTATAAATATGCATTGAGCACTTCCATCTAAGGTTATTTGTATCATATTGCTGTAATGACCGTGCTCCACAGAGTTCTAATCATCTACATGCGTAACAGCACAATAAAACTAATAGGTCTAACAAGCACAGTAAACCATTTGTGAGCTGCATATTTCTGCCAACAACTTGTACACTCATAGTTAGAACTCTCATAGGATTTGTCTCATGTCTGGTTCAGAGCTGTTTAGAACATGACTTCAGTTTAGAAATATTCTAATTCTAATTCGGGCTACCGAATGGCTCAGCTGTCTAAGGCACTGCGTCTCAGTGCTAGAGGTATCACTACAGACCCTGGTTTGATTCCAGGCTGTATTTTTTTGTGTGTGTGTCATTTTCAGCATACGCTCTTATCCAGAGCAACTTACAGTAGAGTGCATACATTTTATTACATTTTAAGTACTGGTCCCCCGTGGGAATCGAACCCACAACCCTGGTGTTGCAAGCGCCATGCTCTACCAACTGAGCTACAGTGGGACTGTATCACAACTAGACGTGATTGGGAGTCCCATAGGGCGGTGCACAATTGGCCCAGTGTCGTCCGGGTTAGGGTTTGGTCGGGGTAGGCCGTAAATAAGAATTTGTTCTTAACTGGCTTGTCTAGTTAAATAACGGTTAAACAAAATAAAACGAATAAAAAATTCTCACTGTCTCACATGATACATTTTCAGCACAAATGAGGGACCGTGATTGAATTCATCATCAGACTGGCCTGCTGCTACTGCTAAAACAGGACAACTATCTCACAACTCTGCAAAGGTAGACTGACCGTCCTACATGTGTTTTCATAATGGACATTGTGTTCTTCATCGGGCGCTGTGAAAAGGTTGTACTGTATTTGCATAAATACTATTTATTTTTAATTTTTATTTGGATATGTTTAAATATATACAAGATGTTCAGTAGCCTACAAACTCATAGGGAGAGTTTCAGCCTGCAGTGTTTGTCACACAGGAATCATGGTGGATTTATATTCTGAATTGAATCATCACCAGACTAAAGAGCTAAATAGAGGCTTATTCATGATTAATTCCTCTCAGTAGCAGTTCGTCCTGACATCCAAGAAACACTCAAGCAGCACCATGGTCAGAGCTGCCTCCAAAAGGAACCAGCCCTCCTATTTTTCCTAAGGCTTTATAAATGACAACAAAACCCCCATTCAGGCTAGTCTGGGGGGGGGGGGGGGGGGCAGAGGAGACCAAGCTGTAGAGGAGCCAGCTAGCCTGGCTTATAGACACACACTGGCAGGGCGAAGCCTGGCGGAACGCTCAGGTCCCCTCATGTCCCCTCATGTCCAATGAGTGGCTGTTTGAATTCAGAGAGCAGGATAGTAGTAGCTCAGTTCTGGAGCTTTTAAAGAAAACAAGCGTTACTTCTTCTGTCCCGCTGTGTTCTTCTCACCCACCTGATACTCTTTCCTCATTTTATGATATTTGGAAACATTTTAATTACACTGGCTCTGTCTCAAAACCCTATTCCCTTTATAGTGCACTACTTTTGACCAGATATCCCTACGCGGCTCTGGTCTGAGGTAGGGCACTATATTGGGAGCAAGGTGTCCGTCATTTGTAATTTGCACATTGACAGTAGGCTATTACATTTGAGTCATTTAGCTGACGCTCTCATCCAGAGTGACGTCCAGTTAGTGCATTTATCTTCAGATAGCTACGTGAGACAACCACATATCTCAGTCATAGTACATACATAGTTATTACTCTGCATTTCCAGGCGTCTATCTGCTCGTCATTCACTGCAGGGAAAGACGTGTGGGCAATGCGATGACCGTCTCACAGAGATGAGGTCACGATTCCTTCAGCATTCCCTCAGTGTTCCCAACATGCTCAGTAACCCTACTGGCACTTCTGAGAAAACAGGAGAAAACAAAAAGATCATTACTTGTACTGTACATAGACATAATATGACATTTGAAATGTCTCTATTCATTTGAAACGTTTGTGAGTGTAATGTTTACTGTTCATTTTTATTGTTTATTTCACTTTTGTTTATTATCTATTTCATTTGCTTTGGCAATGTTAACATATGTTTCCCATGCCAATAAAGACCTTTGATGATAATTGAATTTAATTGAGTGTGAAACAGTGGCATTTCTGAGTGAGAAAGTGAGAGCGGAAGGAGAGAGAGAGGTGGTATAGACAACATACAGAGCCAGATACCCTCCAGTCAGTTATTCCATTAGTTCCAGGGCCAGATACCCTCCAGTCAGTTATTCCATTAGTTCCAGGGCCAGATACCCTCCAGTCAGTTATTCCATTAGTTCCAGGGCCAGATACCCTCCAGTCAGTTATTCCATTAGTTCCAGGGCCAGATACCCTCCAGTCAGTTATTCCATTAGTTCCAGGGCCAGATACCCTCCAGTCAGTTATTCCATTAGTTCCAGGGCCAGATACCCTCCAGTCAGTTATTCCATTAGTTCCAGGGCCAGATACCCTCCAGTCAGTTATTTCAGTAGTTCCAAAGACAGATACCCCTCAGTCAGTTATTCCAGTAGTTCCAGGGCCAGATACCCCTCAGTCAGTTATTTCAGTAGTTCCAGGGCCAGATACCCCTCAGTCAGTTATTCCAGTAGTTCCAAAGACAGATACCCCTCAGTCAGTTATTTCAGTAGTTCCAAAGACAGATACCCCTCAGTCAGTTATTCCAGTAGTTCCAGTGCCAGATACCCCTCAGTCAGTTATTTCAGTAGTTCCAGGGCCAGATACCCCTCAGTCAGTTATTCCAGTAGTTCCAAAGACAGATACCCCTCAGTCAGTTATTTCAGTAGTTCCAGGGCCAGATACCCTCCAGTCAGTTATTCCATTAGTTCCAGGGCCAGATACCCCTCAGTCAGTTATTCCATTAGTTCCAGGGCCAGATACCCTCCAGTCAGTTATTCCATTAGTTCCAGGGCCAGATACCCTCCAGTCAGTTATTCCATTAGTTCCAGGGCCAGATACCCTCCAGTCAGTTATTCCATTAGTTCCAGGGCCAGATACCCTCCAGTCAGTTATTCCATTAGTTCCAGGGCCAGATACCCTCCAGTCAGTTATTCCATTAGTTCCAGGGCCAGATACCCTCCAGTCAGTTATTTCAGTAGTTCCAAAGACAGATACCCCTCAGTCAGTTATTCCAGTAGTTCCAGGGCCAGATACCCCTCAGTCAGTTATTTCAGTAGTTCCAGGGCCAGATACCCCTCAGTCAGTTATTCCAGTAGTTCCAAAGACAGATACCCCTCAGTCAGTTATTTCAGTAGTTCCAAAGACAGATACCCCTCAGTCAGTTATTCCAGTAGTTCCAGGGCCAGATACCCCTCAGTCAGTTATTTCAGTAGTTCCAGGGCCAGATACCCCTCAGTCAGTTATTCCAGTAGTTCCAAAGACAGATACCCCTCAGTCAGTTATTTCAGTAGTTCCAGGGCCAGATACCCTCCAGTCAGTTATTCCATTAGTTCCAGGGCCAGATACCCCTCAGTCAGTTATTCCAGTAGTTCCAAAGACAGATACCCCTCAGTCAGTTATTCCAGTAGTTCCAGGGCCAGATACCCCTCAGTCAGTTATTCCATTAGTTCCAGGGCCAGATACCCCTCAGTCAGTTATTCCATTAGTTCCAGGGCCAGATACCACTCAGTCAGTTATTTCAGTAGTTCCAGGGCCAGATACCCCTCAGTCAGTTATTCCATTAGTTCCAGGGCCAGATACCCCTCAGTCAGTTATTCCATTAGTTCCAGGGCCAGATACCCCTCAGTCAGTTATTCCATTAGTTCCAGGGCCAGATACCACTCAGTCAGTTATTTCAGTAGTTCCAGAGACAGATACCACTCAGTCAGTTATTCCAGTAGTTCCAGAGACAGATACCCCTCAGTCAGTTATTCCAGTTGTTCCAGGGCCAGATACCCCTCAGTCAGTTATTCCAGTAGTTCCAGAGCCAGATACCCCTCAGTAAATTATTCTAGTAGTTGTTCAGGTTGTTGACACGTCATCGGCGAGGCCAATCCTGTCACGTCCTGACCAGTAAAGGGGTTATTTGTTATTGTAGTTTGGTCAGGATGTGGCAGGGGGTGTTTGTTTTATGTGTTTAGTTTTTTTTTTGGTTAATGTTCTATGTTAGTATATTTCTATGTTCATTCTAGTTTTTCTATTTCTATTTTTAGTTTATTGGGTTGACCTTCAATTGGAGGCAGCTGTTCCTCGTTGCCTCTAATTGAAGGTCCTATTTAGTAGGGGTGTTTTTCTATGGGTTTTTGTGGGTAGTTGTTCCGTGTGTAAGCTGTGTGCCTTACAGGATTGTTTTTTGTCGTTGTTTTTGTTCAAGTGTTTTGTTTTGTTTCTTTAATAAATAAGAAGATGAGCATACACATTCCCGTTGCGTTTTGGTCCAATTCCTACGACGAACGTGACAGAACTACCCACCACCAATGGACCAAGCAGCGGAGGAAGGAGCAGCAGAGGAGCTCTTTGGAGTCATGGACATGGGAGGAAATGTTGGACGGGGCAGGACCTTGGCACCAGGCTGGGGAGTACCGGCGACCTAAGGAGGAGCTAGAGGCAGCCAAGGCGGAGCGGCGTCATTACGAGGCATTATACGCAGATTGGCAAGTGTGAGAGACAGCCCCAATAATTTATTTTGGGGGGGACACACGGGAAGATTGGCTAGGTCAGGCGGTAGACCTAAGCCAACTCCCCGTGCTTATTATGGGGAGCTGCGTATCATGAGAGCGCCGGTCTATGCGGATACGCACGATCTCGCCCATGCGCACGCACAGTCCGGTGCGAGCGATTCCAGCCCCTCGCAAGTGCCGTGCTAGAGTGGGCATCCAGCCAGGTAGGAGTATTCCTGCGCAGTACATCTGGCCACCAGTACGTCACCTAGGCCCAGGCTACCCTGCGCCTGCTCTACGCACGGCAGCCATCAGGCCTCTGCACAGCCCAGTTCGCCCTGTGCCAGCACTACACCCGTGCAGGGCTACTGTGACTACCCAGCCAGGACAGGTAGTGCAGGCTGTGCGCTCCAGACCTCCAGTGCTTGTTCATGGCCCGGTGTATCCAGTTCCTGCTCCTCGCACTAGCCCTGAGGTGCGTGTCTCTAGTCTGGCATTTCCAAAGCCAGCATCACACACCAGGCCTCCAGTGCGTCAGCCCAGTCCAGTACGTCCTGTTCCTGCTCCTCGCACTAGCCTTGAGGTGCGTGTCTCCAGTCTGGTACCTCCAGTACCAGCCCCACGCACTAGGCCTCCAGTGCGTCAGCCCAGTCCAGTTCGTCCTGCTCCTGCTCCTCGCACTGGCCTTGAGGTGCGTGTTACCAGTCTGGCGCCTCCAAAGCCAGCCCCACGCACAAGGCCTGTAGTGCGCCTGTCCAGTCCAGAGCTTCCGGCGACAGTTCCCCGTCCAGAGCTTCCGGCGACAGTTCCCCGTCCAGAGCTTCCGGCGACAGTTCCCCATCTAGAGCTTCTGGCGACAGTTCTCCGTCCAGTGCTTCCGGCGACGTCCTACAGTCCGGAGCCTGCAAAGACGGCCCACAGTCCGGAACCGACAAAGACGGCCCACAGTCCGGAACCGACAGAGACGGCCCACAGTCCGGAGCCAACAGAGACGGCCCACAGTCCGGAGCCGGCAGAGACGGCCCACAGTCCGGAGCCGGCAGAGACGGCCCACAGTCCGGAGCCTGCAGAGACGGCCCTCCTGTCTGGCGCAGCCAGAGTCGCCCTCCAGTCCGGCGCTCCCAGAGTCGCCCTCCAGCCCGAGGTCTCCAGCGACACGCATCAGCTCGAGGTCTCCATCGACGCGCATCAGCCCGAGGTCTCCAGCGACGCGCCTTAGCCCTGAGCCTTCAGCGGGGGTGGACAGGTTAGGGTGGGGACTAATGCCGGAGCCTGAGCCACCTCCATAGTAGGACGATTGGGGAGGGGGGGGGTGTAGCACAAGAACCGTCGGTGACGGTGGCCACCCTCCCTTCCCTCCCTTTAGTTTGGGATTATTTTTATTTTGGGGTTTATTTTTGTGTTTTTTGTTTGAGGTGCATCCGGGGTCTGCACCTTTGGGGGGGTGCTGTCACGTCCTGACCAGTAAAGGGGTTATTTGTTATTGTAGTTTGGTCAGGACGTAGCAGGGGGTGTTTGTTTTATGTTTCGTTTTTTTTGGGTTAATGTTCTATGTTAGTATATTTCTATGTTCATTCTAGTTTTTCTATTTCTATGTTTAGTTTATTGGGTTGACCTTCAACTGGAGGCAGCTGTTCCTCGTTGCCTCTAATTGAAGGTCCTATTTAGTAGGGGTGTTTTTCTATGGGTTTTTGTGGGTAGTTGTTCCATGTGTAAGCTGTGTGCCTTACAGGACTGTTTTTCGTCGTTGTTTTTGTTCAAGTGTTTTGTTTCGTTTCTTTAATAAATAAGATGAGCATACACATTCCCGTTGCGTTTTGGTCCAATTCCTACGACGAATGTGACAAATCCAGCCTGACCTCTGATGAAAGCTAGTCAATGCTTTCCTTTTCACATGGGGCTCGAGCCTCTGTAGCGTGCTGTGCTCTTAAAACCCAGAACCATAACAGACACGGGATGTTTCCCAAATCTCACCCGATATACTGCATTACGTTTGACCAGAGCTCTATGGAACACAGACCATGGGTTATATGGCTCCCTACTGGTGGGGATTCCATCACCAGCTCTATGGAACGCAGACCACGGGTTATATGGCTCCCTACTGGTGGGGATTCCATCACCAGCTCTATGGAACGCAGACCACGGGTTATATGGCTCCCTACTGGTGGGGATTCCATCACCAGCTCTATGGAACGCAGACCACGGGTTATATGGCTCCCTACTGGTGGGGATTCCATCACCAGCTCTATGGAACGTAGACCACGGGTTATATGGCTCCCTACTGGTGGGGATTCCATCACCAGCTCTATGGAACGCAGACCACCGGGTTATATGGCTCCCTACTGGTGGGGATTCCATCACCAGCTCTATGGAACGTAGACCACGGGTTATATAGGCTCCCTACTGGTGGGGATTCCATCACCAGCTCTATGGACGCAGACCACGGGTTATATGGCTCCCTACTGTGGGGATTCCATCACCAGCTCTATGGAACGTAGACCACGGGTTTATATGGCTCCCTATGGAACGCAGACCACGGGTTATATGGCTCCCTACTGGTGGGGATTCCATCACCAGCTCTATGGAACGTAGACCACGGGTTATATGGCTCCCTACTGGTGGGGATTCCATCACCAGCTCTATGGAACGCAGACCACGGGTTTTATGGCTCCCTACTGGTGGGGATTCCATCACCAGCTCTATGGAACGTAGACCACGGGTTATATGGCTCCCTACTGGTGGGGATTCCATCACCAGCTCTATGGAACGCAGACCACGGGTTATATGGCTCCCTACTGGTGGGGATTCCATCACCAGCTCTATGGAACGCAGACCACGGGTTATATGGCTCCCTACTGGTGGGGATTCCATCACCAGCTCTATGGAACGCAGACCACGGGTTATATGGCTCCCTACTGGTGGGGATTCCATCACATCACCAGCTCTATGGAACGCAGACCACGGGTTATATGGCTCCCTACTGGTGGGGATTCCATCACCAGCTCTATGGAACGCAGACCACGGGTTATATGGCTCCCTACTGGTGGGGATTCCATCACCAGCTCTATGGAACGTAGACCACGGGTTATATGGCTCCCTACTGGTGGGGATTCCATCACCAGCTCTATGGCAGACTGGCAATCATGACCTATGAATACTACAGATGCCGGTCTCATTATTTCGCTCTCCATTCCACTTCCTCATTCTTATTTCTGTGTTTGTGACATTTATGAGCTGGGTGTATATGATCCTTGTATGGAGGTATATAGTGGCTGTGAGACATTGGGCGCGTTTGAGCAGATCAGTTTTGTCAAGTCGGTCACCGCCTTTCAAAGTGTGTTTCATTATGGGGATAAAAATTGTCCGACTTGCGCTTACATGTCGACTGCATGAACTTTACGAAAATTATGTGATCAAAGGTTTCAATATGGAATCTAGACTGCAGGAACCAACTTTGCCGCGATTCATGTATACAAACAAATGTGATATCTGAGGTTCTCTCTCACTAATTAATTTGTTCAATGTACACACAAAATATTATATTATGATTTCAGTTTGTAAAGTGAGACATGGGGGTCAGAGACTTGTTGATTTGGACATTATGAAGAAAACATGTTATAAACTAAGGCCACCCTGCCATGTTGATCTGAGCCGTACTGTTAGAAAACCACATTAATACCCAACTCTCAGCTGTTGCAGTTGCACCTCCCCCGACCTCCCTCCATGACTTTCCTCTACGGCCGGCTGCTTCAGCCTTACCACTCAAACGTTCCCATTGTCTCCTCTGAGTGGGTGCCCTCCGTTTGAGGGACCCAGCAGGCCTGATGAACACTGATGTGGTAGGACAGAGGATCATTCAGTTTGGTAGTACTGATACAGTGTCCAGGTAGTTCTCTAGCCCGGAGACATGGCTGGAGAACCCAAGGCCCCCCCTATATGTAGGTATCTATAGCCATGTCTCAGACCAAGTTCTTCTCCTAGTTTCCACATAAAAAGCTTCATTCCAATGCCCCTCTATAACAGTGTTACTTGTGGCCTATGGGAATGTGATTGTGTAATTACATCGTGATAAGCATTGAAGCAGTAGACACAGTGCAGCAGTAAGACAGGAACAGGACCAGATGACTGTTACATGCTCACTGTCACCACGGATGTACAATCTGTCTAATATGTGTTTACTGTCTCCTGTCCAACATGTTTTTCATTAAGGAAGCTGTCAGAGGATGTTTGGGATTCAACCTTGTCGTGTTGATTGAAGATGATTGCTGATTTGCTGTACAAAGACACAGCTTAGAAAGACTGGCATTGATGTGAGCTTCCAGGCTCCATACATAGACTCCAGTCACTGCAGGGTAGACTGTAAAGGCTCCATACATAGACTCCAGTCACTGCATGGTAGACTGTAGGCTCCATACATAGACTCCAGTCAGTGCAGGGTAGACTGTAAAGGCTCCATACATAGACTCCAGTCACTGCATGGTAGACTGTAGGCTCCATACATAGACTCCAGTCAGTGCAGGGTAGACTGTAAAGGCTCCATACATAGACTCCAGTCACTGCATGGTAGACTGTAGGCTCCATACATAGACTCCAGTCACTGCAGGGTAGACTGTAAAGGCTCCATACATAGACTCCAGTCAGTGCAGGGTAGACTGTAAAGGCTCCATACATAGACTCCAGTCAGTGCAGGGTAGACTGTAAAGGCTCCATACATAGACTCCAGTCACTGCAGGGTAGACTGTAAAGGCTCCATACATAGACTCCAGTCACTGCAGGGTAGACTGTAAAGGCTCCATACATAGACTCCAGTCAGTGCAGGGTAGACTGTAAAGGCTCCATACATAGACTCCAGTCACTGCAGGGTAGACTGTAAAGGCTCCATACATAGACTCCAGTCAAGGGTAGACGGTAAAGGCTCCATACATAGACTCCAGTCACTGCAGGGTAGACTGTAAAGGCTCCATACATAGACTCCAGTCAAGGGTAGACGGTAAAGGCTCCATACATAGACTCCAGTCACTGCAGGGTAGACTGTAAAGGCTCCATACATAGACTCCAGTCACTGCAGGGTAGACTGTAAAGGCTCCATACATAGACTCCAGTCAGTGCAGGATAGACTGTAAAGGCTCCATACATATACTATTGCTTCAGGTTTGGTTCTGTGTTACAGAAAGCCAGATGATGCAAAGTGCCTGGATGTCAATGATACCTGTGTAGAGATGACAGGGGTTGTCAGGGTGATGGAGGCATTACAAGCCCTGGGCAGTGGATGTAGCTCTGTGTCTATCTGTCTCTCTGTCACTGTCTGGTTGTATATATGTGTCTGTGTGTCAGTGAGTCTGTCTGTATGTGTGTGTGTCTGTGTGTCAGTGAGTCTGTCTGTGTGTCAGTGAGTCTGTCTGTATGTCTGTGTGTCAGTGAGTCTGTCTGTGAGGTGAGAGCTGTTGTTGGATGTGTGTCAGTGAGTCTGTCTGTGAGGTGAGAGCTGTTGTTGGATGTGTGTCAGTGAGTCTGTCTGTGAGGTGAGAGCTGTTGTTGGATGTGTGTCAGTGAGTCTGTCTGTGTGGTGAGAGCTGTTGTTGGATGTGTGTCAGTGAGTCTGTCTGTGAGGTGAGAGCTGTTGTTGGATGTGTGTCAGTGAGTCTGTCTGTGAGGTGAGAGCTGTTGTTGGATGTGTGTCAGTGAGTCTGTCTGTGAGGTGAGAGCTGTTGTTGGATGTGTGTCAGTGAGTCTGTCTGTGAGGTGAGAGCTGTTGTTGGATGTGTGTCAGTGAGTCTGTCTGTGAGGTGAGAGCTGTTGTTGGATGTGTGTCAGTGAGTCTGTCTGTGAGGTGAGAGCTGTTGTTGGATGTGTGTCAGTGAGTCTGTCTGTGAGGTGAGAGCTGTTGTTGGATGTGTGTCAGTGAGTCTGTCTGTGTGGTGAGAGCTGTTGTTGGATGTGTGTCAGTGAGTCTGTCTGTGAGGTGAGAGCTGTTGTTGGATGTGTGTCAGTGAGTCTGTCTGTGAGGTGAGAGCTGTTGTTGGATGTGTGTCAGTGAGTCTGTCTGTGAGGTGAGAGCTGTTGTTGGATGTGTGTCAGTGAGTCTGTCTGTGAGGTGAGAGCTGTTGTTGGATGTGTGTCAGTGAGTCTGTCTGTGAGGTGAGAGCTGTTGTTGGATGTGTGTCAGTGAGTCTGTCTGTGAGGTGAGAGCTGTTGTTGGATGTGTGTCAGTGAGTCTGTCTGTGAGGTGAGAGCTGTTGTTGGATGTGTGTCAGTGAGTCTGTCTGTGTGGTGAGAGCTGTTGTTGGATGTGTGTCAGTGAGTCTGTCTGTGAGGTGAGAGCTGTTGTTGGATGTGTCACTATGTGGAGGGGAAAGGCTGACTGAAGCTCTGCTTCCTCCCATTTCACAGTTGACTGGAAACAGGTCACACAGGCAGTCAGAGAGAAGCAGAGACCAATGTTTTATACTTTAGACGTCTACTGTGGGTGTGCACGTATGTGTGTGCACATATGTGTGTGCACGTATGGGTGTGCACGTATGTGTGTGCGTGTGTGTGTGTGTGTGTTACCTTCTCCTTATACAACACAGATGAAGCAGTTCAACAGTTCAGTATGATGAAACCAACCAGACTAACAGCCTTATGATTGATTCATATACATTTCACAGGAATTCCCTGGAAAATAGTTTCTCACAGGTTTTTTAAATTAAACATTTCAGATGTTCTTCATAATGCAATTCATGAAAAAAAATGTCTAGGTGTGTGAGAATCTATCAGTGAGCCTGAGAGGAGGATCTGTATCTCTCTCAGAGAGGAGGAGAGAGAAAGAGAGAGAAGGGGAGAGAGAGGAGAGGAGGAGGAGAGAAGAGGAGAGAGGAGGAGAGAGGAGGAGAGGAGGAGGAGAGAAGAGGAGAGAGAGAAGGGGAGAGAGAGGAGAGAGGCAGGAGCGAGCGATGAAGGTGAGGAAGAGGAGAGGAGAGAGAGGAGGAGAGATGAGAGGAGAGAGGAGGAGAGAGAGGAGAGAGGAGGAGAGAGAGGAGGAGGAGGCAGCGAAGAGGAGAGAAGAAGGGGTAGAGAGGAGGAGAGAGCGCAGGAGAGAGAGGAGAGAGTGAGAGAGAGAGAGGAGGAAGAGAGAGAAGGAGGGACGAGAGAAGGTGGAGAGAAGGAGAGGAGAGAGGAGGAGAGAGGAGGAGAGAGAGGAGAGATTAGGAGGAGGAGAGGATAGAGGAAGCGGAGAGAGAGAAGGGGATGATAGAGGAGAGACGAGAGGCAGGAGAGAGAGAAAAGGGGAAGAGCTGAGATAGGAGGAGAGAGGGAGAAGGGGAGAAAGAGGACAGGCAGGAGAGAGGATGTTCCATATCTCTTTGAGAGAAGACAAGAGGGGGGTAGAGAAGAGGAAGAGAGAAGAGAGAGAGAGGAAGAGTGAGGGAAAGAGGTAGAAGGGGCAATAGAAGAGAGGAGGAGAGAGAAGAAGAGAGAGGAGAGAGAAGAAGAGAGAGGAGGAGAGAGGAGAGAGAGGAGGAGAGAGGAGGAGAGAGGAGGAGAGAGGAGGAGAGAGGAGGAGAGGAGGAGAGAGAGGAGGAGAGAGGAGGAGAGGAGGAGAGAGGAGGAGAGGAGGAGAGAGAGGAGGAGAGAGGAGGAGAGAGGAGGAGAGAGGAGGAGGAGGAGAGAGAGGAGGAGAGAGGAGAGAGAGGAGGAGAGAGGAGAGAGAGGAGGAGAGAGGAGGAGAGAGGAGGAGAGGAGGAGAGAGAGGAGGAGAGAGGAGGAGAGGAGGAGAGAGGAGAGAGAGGAGGAGAGAGAAGAGGGACACAAGTAGAAGAGAGAGAAATGTCCTGGTGGTCCATCATCAGAGAGATACTGTATGTATAACAGATCATAAACACAGCACAGTATCCACTTCATCATATGGCAACATGATTCTAATGTAATCAGCAACAATCGTGTGTGTTTGTGTGTTTGTATGTTTGTGTGTGTGTGTGTGTGTGTGTGTGTGTGTGTGTGTCCAAATGTGTATGGGTGCGTGGGTGCGTGGACTCAAGGTCTTTAACAGGGACCTTGTGGCCCTCTCTCGTCCCCCCGTTCTCTCTCTCTCGGGTGTAAAAGCAGGAATGCAGCCGCCAGGGAACACAGGGCAGACCAGCTGAGCAGTGGAATGTGCTCTGACAAGCCCTAACAAAGCCCAGAAGAGGGAGGCTCCCCTGCACTCACACACACACACACACACACACACACACACACACACACACCACACACACACACACACACACACACACACACACACACACACGCGCACACACACACACGCAAACCTTGTCACCCAGGACCACCGGCTTTCTCCTGACGCCTTACATGTCTACTTTTAACCTACAGTACATTTGGGGTGATTCGTAAAAGTGCCAGCTTGCACATGTGTGGTCAATGCTATACTTTTTTGCAAAATTTCACAACACGGAACACACCCTTTCACAGCAGCTCCAGCTCCCAGCCAACCAGAGAGAGGTGCTCCCAGTCAACCAGAGAGAGGTGCTCCCAGCCAGCCAACCAGAGAGAGGTGCTCCCAGCCAGGCAGACAGAGAGAGGTGAACATGAAACTGCCTGCTGTAGATATGTGGAGGGTAAAATATCTGCCCCCAGGCTATAAAACATGATACAGAGGTGTGTTTCACAATGCAGGCCTTTTCATGGCAAACAGCTCTCCTATCTCTATATCTCTACAGTATGTCCTCATAGTGCTCCTCCTCTCCTATCTCTACAGTATGTCCTCATAGTGCTCCTCCTCTCCTATCTCTCCTATCTCTACAGCATGTCCTCATAGTGCTCCTCCTCTCCTATCTCTATATCTCTACAGCATGTCCTCATAGTGCTCCTCCTCTCCTATCTCTCCTATCTCTACAGTATGTCCTCATAGTACTCCTCCTCTCCTATCTCTACAGCATGTCCTCATAGTGCTCCTCCTCTCCTATCTCTATATCTCTACAGCATGTCCTCATAGTGCTCCTCCTCTCCGATCTCTCCTATGTCTACAGCATGTCCTCATAGTGCTCCTCCTCTCCTATCTCTCCTATCTCTACAGTATGTCCTCATAGTGCTCCTCCTCTCCTATCTCTATATCTCTACAGTATGTCCTCATAGTGCTCCTCCTCTCCTATCTCTACAGTATGTCCTCCTAGTGCTCCTCCTCTCCTATCTCTCCTATGTCTACAGTATGTCCTCATAGTGCTCCTCCTCTCCTATCTCTCCTATGTCTACAGTATGTCCTCATTATCCTCCTCCTCTCCTATCTCTCCTATGTCTACAGCATGTCCTCATAGTGCTCCTCCTCTCCTATCTCTCCTATGTCTACAGTATGTCCTCATAGTGCTCCTCCTCTCCTCCTCTCCTATCTCTCCTATATCTACAGTATGTCCTCATTATCCTCCTCCTCTCCTATCTCTCCTATGTCTACAGCATGTCCTCATAGTGCTCCTCCTCTCCTATGTCTACAGTATGTCCTCATAGTGCTCCTCCTCTCCTCCTCTCCTATCTCTTCTATGTCTACAGCATGTCCTCATAGTACTCCTCTCCTATGTCTACAGCATGTCCTAATAGTGCTCCTCCTCTCCTATCTCTCCTATGTCTACAGCATGTCCTCATAGTGCCCCTCAGATAAACATGTCTCCACTGTTCAAACTCTTTACCTTCATTTATATAATTCAAGGAAACAAGCTATGAACTAAATTGAGAGTTAGAGGCATGAACATGATATAAAAGACATTTCCAGTGCAAAAGCAACATCGATGGTGACATTCTCCACCACTACCTACCTCTGATCCTTCAGTAACATGGTTATTGTGTGTTGACAGACAGTGTCTAGACTGATCCTTCAGTAACATGGTTATTGTGTGTTGACAGACAGTGGTCTAGTCTGATCCTTCAGTAACATGGTTATTGTGTGTTGACAGACAGTGGTCTAGTCTGATCCTTCAGTAACATGGTTATTGTGTGTTGACAGACAGTGGTCTAGTCTGATCCTTCAGTAACATGGTTATTGTGTGTTGACAGACAGTGGTCTAGTCTGATCCTTCAGTAACATGGTTATTGTGTGTTGACAGACAGTGGTCTAGTCTGATCCTTCAGTAACATGGTTATGGTCTGTTGACAGACAGCGGTCTAGTCTGATCCTTCAGTAACATGGTTATTGTGTGTTGACAGACAGTGGTCTAGTCTGATCCTTCAGTAACATGGTTATTGTGTGTTGACAGACAGTGGTCTAGTCTGATCCTTCAGTAACATGGTTATTGTGTGTTGACAGACAGTGGTCTAGTCTGATCCTTCAGTAACATGGTTATTGTGTGTTGACAGACAGTGGTCTAGTCTGATCCTTCAGTAACATGGTTATGGTCTGTTGACAGACAGTGGTCTAGTCTGATCCTTCAGTAACATGGTTATTGTGTGTTGACAGACAGTGGTCTAGTCTGATCCTTCAGTAACATGGTTATTGTGTGTTGACAGACAGTGGTCTAGTCTGATCCTTCAGTAACATGGTTATTGTGTGTTGACAGACAGTGGTCTAGTCTGATCCTTCAGTAACATGGTTATTGTGTGTTGACAGACAGTGTCTAGACTGATCCTTCAGTAACATGGTTATTGTGTGTTGACAGACAGTGGTCTAGTCTGATCCTTCAGTAACATGGTTATTGTGTGTTGACAGACAGTGGTCTAGTCTGATCCTTCAGTAACATGGTTATTGTGTGTTGACAGACAGTGGTCTAGTCTGATCCTTCAGTAAAATGGTTATTGCGTGTTGACAGACAGTGGTCTAGTCTGATCCTTCAGTAACATGGTTATTGTGTGTTGACAGACAGTGGTCTAGTCTGATCCTTCAGTAACATGGTTATTGTGAATTGACAGACAGTGGTCTAGTCTGATCCTTCAGTAACATGGTTATTGTGTGTTGACAGACAGTGGTCTAGTCTGATCCTTCAGTAACATGGTTATTGTGTGTTGACAGACAGTGGTCTAGTCTGATCCTTCAGTAACATGGTTATTGTGTGTTGACAGACAGTGGTCTAGTCTGATCCTTCAGTAACATGGTTATTGTGTGTTGACAGACAGTGGTCTAGTCTGATCCTTCAGTTACATGGTTATTGTGTGTTGACAGACAGTGGTCTAGTCTGATCCTTCAGTAACATGGTTATTGTGTGTTGACAGACAGTAGTCTAGTTGAGTGAAACACATGACACAAGGCAACAATACATATGCTCCTGCCCTACAGGCATTCAGGGACAGATGAATGATTGGTCAATGAACCAGTGAAAACAGACACAGGCCACTGGACCTATTTTTTATTTTATGTTTTATTTTTACCTTTATTATAATTATTATTATCATTATTATTATTGTTAGATATGACCTTTATTTAAGCAGGGGTCATGCTGAGACCACCCAGAGTGTCTTTCACAGACGAGCCCTGCATGAACACATCAACAAACAATAATTACACATCTATATAAACATCAATTACACTATACTTAAGCAATCAGGCCCCAGGGGGTGTGGTATATGGCCAATATACCACGGCTAAGGGCTGTTCTTAAGCACGACGCAACGCGGAGTGTCTGGATACAGCCCTTAGCTGTGGTATATTGCCCATATACCACCAACCTCTGAGGTGCCTTATTGCTATTATAAACTGGTTACCAACGCAATTAGAGCAGTAAAAATACATGTTTTGTCACACCCGTGGTATACAGTCTGATACACCACAGCTGTCAGCCAATCAGCATTCAGGGCTCAAACCACCCAGTTTATAAATACAGTGCCTTCAGAAAGTATTCAGACCCTTGACCCCTTATTCTAAAATGGATTTAAAAGCAATCTACTGTCACGACTGTCATATGAATAATTGGACCAAGGCGCAGTGTGAGTAGATTTCCACATTTTAATGATAGTGAAACTTCCAAAACAACAAATATATAACGATCCTGAAATACGTAGCGCACATAGTGTCACGTCCTGACCAGTATAAGGGTTATTTGTTATTGTAGTTTGGTCAGGACGTGGCAGAGGGTATTTTGTTTATGTGGTTCGGGGTGGTGATTTATGTAGTAGGGTGTTTGATTTATTATTTCCGGGTTTTGGTCTATGTTCTATGTTTTGTATTTCTATGTTCTTTCTGGTTTGTTGTATTTCTATGTTTAGGTTGATGGGGGTTGGACTCTCAATTGGAGGCAGGTGCTTTCTCGTTGCCTCTGATTGAGAGTCCTATATCTGGGTAATTGTTTTGTTTGGTGTTGTGGGAGATTGTTTCTTATTTTGCCTGTGTGAGCATGACAAGACTGTTTTGTTGTTCGTGCGTTCTTCGTTTTGTTATTTTGGTGTTCTCTTTATTTAAAATAAATAACAAGATGAGCATCCACATTCCTGCTGCGTTTTGGTCCTCTATTCCCGATGACAGCCGTTACACATAGGCACTCATACAAAACAATATCCCACATCGCAGGTGGGAAAAAGGACATACTAAGTATGATCCCCAATTAGAGGTAACGATTATCAGCTGCCTCTAATTGGGAACCATACACACACACCAACATAGAAATATAATACCTAGAAACCCCCCTAGTCACGCCCTGACCTAAAACACCATAGAGAACCCAGAGGGCTCTCTATGGTCAGGGCGTGACATCTACACAGCAATCTACACACAATACTCCATAATGACAAAGTGAAAACAGGCTTTTAGAAATGTTTGGTAATGTATTTAAAATAAAAAACAGAAATACTGTATTTACATAAGTATTCAGACCTTTTTTCTATGTGACTCGAAATTGAGCTCAGGTACATCCTGTTTCCATTGATCATCCTTGAGATGTTTCTACAACTTGATACAACTTGAGTCCACCTGTGGTAAATTCAATTGATTGGACATGATTTGGAAAGGCACACACCTGTCTATATAAGGTCCCACAGTTGAAAGTGCATGTCAGAGCAAAAACCAAGTCATGAGGTGGAAGGAATTGTCCGTAGAGCTCCTAAACAGGATTGTGTCGAGGCACAGATCTGGGGAATGGTACCTAAATATGTCTGCAGCATTGAAGGTCCCCAAGAACACAGTGGCCTCCATCATTCTTAAATGGAGGAAGTTTAGAACCACCAAGACTCTTCCTGAGCTGGCCGCCTGGCCGCCTAGCCACCTGGCCAAACTGAACAATCAAGGGAGAAGGGCCTTGGTCAGGGAGGTGACCAAGCCCCAATGGTCACTCTGACAGAGCTCTAGGAGTTCTTCTGTGGAGATGGGAGAACCTTCCAGAAGGAAAACCATCTCTGCAGCACTCCAACTATTAGGCCTCTATGGTAGAGTGGCCAGACGGAAACCACTCCTCAATAAAAGACACTTGGAGTTTTCCAAAAGACACCTAAAGACTCTCAGACCATGAGAAACAAGATTCTCTGGTCTGATGAAACCAAGATTGAACTCTTTGGCCTGAATGCCAAGCGTCACGTCTGGAGGAAACCTGGCACCATCCCTACGGTGAAGCATGGTGGTGGCAGCATCATGCTGTGGGGATGTTTTTCAGCGGCAGGGACTGGGAGACTAGTCTGGACCAAGGGAAAGATGAACGGAGCAAAGTACAGAGAGATCCTTGATGAAAACCTGCTCCAGAGCACTCAGGACCTCAGACTGGGGTGAAGGTTCACCTTCCAACAGGACAACGATGCTAAGCACACAGCCAAGACAACACAGGAGTGGCTTCGGGACAAGTCTCAGAATGTCCTTGAGTGGCCCAGCCAGAGCACTGCTCCCCGTCCAACCTGGCAGATCTTGAGAGAATCTGCAGAGAAGAATGGGAGAAACTTCCCAAATACAGGTGTGCCAAGCTTGTAGCATCATACCCAAGAAGACTTGATGCTGTAATCGCTGCCAAAGGTGCTTCAACAAAGTACTGAGTAAAGGGTCTGAATACTTATGTAAATCTGATATTATATTATTTATACATTTTTTCTCTAAAATTTCTATAAACCTGTTTTTGCTTTGTCATTATCGGGTATCGTGTGTAGATTGATGAGGGGAAAAAACGATTTAATAATTTTGTTAATAAGGCTGTAACGTATTTTTTTTCTAAAAAGTCAAGGGGTTTGAATACTTTCCGAATGTACAGTATCTATATAAAATAAATTACACTATTCATATCTATATACACATCAATTACACTATACCTATTTACACATCAATTACAATATACGTATCTATATACGCATCAATTCCACTATACTTGCAGTACAGACATAAAGACATTCAATGTTACAACGCAGAGACACATTGGGTTCAGTATGGGCTCTCTGTAAATTATATCGCTACCAGATACACAAGACTGTAGGAATATCAATGGTACTGGAACTATCAATAGATAGAAGAACGGTCAGCAAAGAGATGGAATAGGCTGCAACACTCCTAACCTTCACTGAATCCAGGTGTCTTGAGTTGACAGAGGCCTCTGAAACAGAATCCTTTCTTGTTCATATTTTGGAAATCTAAACAGAATGGGAGTCCATATTCACCCACACAAAGAATAGAAACTACATGGGAGTCCATATTCACCCACACAAAGAATAGAAACAACATGGGAGTCCATATTCACCCACACAAAGAATAGAAACAACATGGGAGTCCATATTCACCCACACAAAGAATAGAAACAACATGGGAGTCCATATTCACCCACACAAAGAATAGAAACAACATGGGAGTCCATATTCACCCACACAAAGAATAGAAACAACATGGAGTCCATATTCACCCACACAAAGAATAGAAACAACATGGGAGTCCATATTCACCCACACAAAGAATAGAAACAACATGGGAGTCCATATTCACCCACACAAAGAATAGAAACAACATGGGAGTCCATCTTCACCCACACAAATAACAGAAACAACATGGGAGTCCATATTCACCCACACAAAGAATAGAAACAACATGGGAGTCCATATTCACCCACACAAATAATAGAAACAACATGGGAGTCCATATTCACCCACACAAAGAATAGAAACAACATGGGAGTCCATATTCACCCACACAAATAACAGAAACAACATGGGAGTCCATATTCATCCACACAAATAACAGAAACAGAGGGGAAGTGGGAGCGTGGATGTGGATAGGGCTTAGGGAGGGGTGCTTTGGCTTATGTGGCATTGGGTGCTATGTGTGTGTGTGTGTGTGTGTGTGTGTGTGTGTGTGTGTGTGTGTGTGTGTGTGTGTGTGTGTGTGTGTGTGTAGTGACACCCTCTATGTGACTCTCACCAACCCCCTCAGACTCCAGGCTGCCTGTCTCTGTCCCAAATCATATGTCTGTTTCATTCTTAACTCTCTGATTTTCACCACACACACACACACACACACACACACACACACACACACACACACACACACACACACACACACACACACACACACACACACACACACACAACAGGGGCCCTTCCACCACGACTGTCTGTCCCATTCTGCTGAGAGCCACATGGAGGCGGTCGGACCCTCTGTCAGATTTAGAACCTCCACATAATTGCTGTCCTGGCCTGTATGTGTGTGTGTGTGTGTGTGTGTGTGTGTGTGTGTGTGTGGTGTGTGTGTGTGTGTGTGTGTTTGTGTGTGTGTGTGTGTTTTGTGACCTATGTGTGTGTGTGTGTGTGTGTGTGTGTTGTGTGTGTGTGTGTGTGTGTGTGTGTGTGTGTGTGAGCCATGTGTGTGTTATTCTGTGTTTTTGTGACCTGTGTGTGTGTGTGTGTGTGTGTGTGTGTGTGGTGTGTGTGTGTGTGTGTGTGTGTGTGTGAGCCATGTGTGTGTGTGTGTGTGTGAGCCATGTGTGTGTTATTCTGTGTTTTTCCAATGTCCTCCACGGCCATGGGGGGAAGAGTCCCACACGGACTGAACCGCAGTTCTGAACAGAAAACAAACACATGAGAACCCACTGGCAGAACAGAACCAGCTGGAACAGGCCATCCATCAAACAATAATGGAACTGAAAACCCAAATTTAAGAAAGACGTGCCCGCCACCCCCCCCCCACCCCACCCCCCCACCCCACAGCCCCCCACCCCACCCCCCCCCCCACCCACACCCAAACATTTACATAAAACCCTGCAGCCGTGTTCCCTCAAATACAGGATTAGTTTGTGTGTTGTGTGTGTTGTGTGTGTGTGTGTGAGTGTAGTGGGGTAAGCATTGAGAGTTGTTATTAGTTTCCACAATTCATCTGAAATAAAAGCACACCCCTTCTCTCCTCTCTCACTCCCTCTCTCTCCCTCTCTCTCCTCTCTCTCTCTCTCTCTCTCCTCTCTCTCTCTCTCCCTCTCTCCTCTCCCTCCCTCCCCCCTCTCTCCTCCTCCCTCTCTCTCTCCCTCCCCTCTCTCTCTCTCCCTCTCTCTCTCTCTCTCTCCTCCCTCTCTCTCTCTCTCCCTCTCCTCTCTCCTCCCCTCCCCTCCTCCCCTCTCTCCTCTCTCTCCCCTCTCTCTCGCTCCCATACTCTCCCCCTCTCTCTCTCTCTCTCTCACTCCTCTCTCTCTCTCTCTCTCTCCCCCTCTCCTCTCTACTACTCTCTACACCGCTCTCCTCCCCTCTCTCCTTCTCTCTCTCTCTCTCTCCTCCCCACTTCTCTCTCTCTCTCTCCTCCCCTCTCTCACTCTCTCGACTACTCTCCTCTCTCTCTACTACTCCTCTCTCTCTCTCTCTCTCTCCCCTACTCCACTCCCCCTCCTCTCTTTCTCCTCTCTCCCTCTCCCTCCCATCTCTCTCTCTCTCCTCCTCTCCTCATCTACTCTCTTATCTCTCTCTCTCTCTCATCTCCTCTCTCTCATCTCTCTCTCTCTCTCTCTCTCACTCTCCCTCCTCTCTCTCTATACTACTCTCTCTCTCTAACTACTCTCTCTCCATCTCTCTCTCTCTCCCTCTACTACTCTACTACTCGCTCTCCCTCTCTCTCTCTCTCTCTCCCGCTCTCTCTCTACTACTCCCTCTTTCCAAGGGACTATAAACAGCATCCAGTGATTGGGGCAGCCATCCAACAAAAAGGGCCAGGGGTTTTGTGTGTTTGGTGAGAGAGTTTAGAGGATGGCGATGGTGTGGTGGCATGGGTGCCGCCATGCCTCAATCCAGACCCACAGCGTGTCTGAAATAGCACCCCGATCCCTATATAGTGCACTACTTTTGACCAGATTGCACATAGGGCCCTAATCAAAAAGTAGTGCACTATATAGGGAATAGGGTGCCATTTTAGATGCTGCCACAGACTATCCTGTCTTCAGGAAGCGCTGTCTGGTTGGCTGCAGCAGTGTTGTCCCTGGGTTAGCTATTGTTAGGCTGTGAATCACCGACCTCATATGGGGTGTGTTGGTCTCTGGGTCAGAGAAGACTTTGGTCTCTCTAGTCTTCTATGAACAGTGAACACACATCTGCTTGAAATGCAGTGACGGGAGATTTTGGTTTTCATTAAACTGAGCAGTATTTTCATAACATTCAACAGAGGTTGAATGAAAGGTCAAGTGCATGTTATGAATGACAACTATAAAGTTCTAGGTTTGCATCTTAAATGGCACCCTATTCCCTAAATAGCACCCTATTAATAGCACCATATTGAATAAATAGCACCCTATTCCCTAAATAGCACCCTATTAATAGCACCATATTGAATAAATAGCACCATATTGAATAAATATCACCATATTCTCTAAATAGCACCCTATTCAATAAATAGCACCATATTCCCTAAATGGCACCATATTCAATAAATGGCACCCTATTCCCTAAATGGCACCATATTCCCTAAATAGCACCATATTCAATAAATGGCACCCTATTCCCTAAATGGCACCCTATTACCTAAATGGCAACATATTCCCTAAATAGCACCATATTCAATAAATGGCACCATATTCCCTAAATGGCACCCTATTCCATAAATGGCACCCTATTCCTTATACAGACAGGGATGTATCAAAGCCTGAAACACACTGGTCTGGTATGAAGGCTTGGCGGAAGGAAATTCACACTGACAATATGTCCAGTCATAGTTTAATTCAAATAAATTCCCGCCTAATGAGGACATTGACTCACAAAACCTACATGTAGGGGGCACTCATCATTCCCCACATGCCCAGTGAGTACCAGTCATACCTGAGTCACACCAGCTCAACAATAGAATGGAGCCATGTCAAATGCAGGTACAGTACATTGTAGATACACTTACCATCACTTGTATACAGTCGTGGGCAAAAGTTTTGAGAATGACACAAATATACATTTTCACAAAGTTTGCTGCCTCAGTGTCTTTAGATATTTTTGTCAGATGTTACTATGGAATACTGAAGTATAATTACAAGCATTTCATACGTGTCAAAGGCTTTTATTGACAATTACATGAAGTTGATGCAAAGAGTCAATATTTGCAGTGTTGACCCTTCTTTTTCAAGACCTCTGCAATCCGCCCTGGTATGCTGTCAATTAACTTCTGGGCCACATCCTGACTGATGGCAGCCCATTCTTGCATAATCAATGCTTGGAGTTTGTCAGAATTTGTGGGTTTTTGTTTGTCCACCCGCCTCTTGAGGATTGACCACAAGTTCTCAATGGGTTTAAGGTCTGGGGAGTTTCCTGCCCATGGACCCAAAATATCTATGTTTTGTTCCCCGAGCCACTTAGTTATCACTTTTGCCTTATGGCAAGGTGCTCCATCATGCTGGAAAAGGCATTGTTCGTCACCAAACTGTTCCTGGATGGTTGGGAGAAGATGCTCTCGGAGGATGTGTTGGTACCATTCTTTATTCATGGCTGTGTTCTTAGGCAAAATTGTGAGTGAGCCCACTCCTTTGGCTGAGAAGCAACCCCACACATGAATGGTCTCAGGATGCTTTACTGTTGGCATGACACAGGACTGATGGTAGCGCTCACCTTGTCTTCTCCGGACAAGCTTTTTTCCCGATGCCCCAAACAATCGGAAAGGGGATTCATCAGAGAAAATGACTTTGCCCCAGTCCTCAGCAGTCCAGTCCCTGTACCTTTTGCAGAATATCAATCTGTCTCTTATGTTTTTCCTGGAGATAAGTGGCTTTTTTTCTGCCCTTCTTGACACCAGGCCATCCTCCAAAAGTCTTCGCCTCACTTTGCGTGCAAATGCACTCACATCTGCCTGCTGCCATTCCTGAGCAAGCTCTGTACTGATGGTGCCCCGATCCCGCAGGTGAATCAACTTTAGGAGATGGTCCTGGAGCTTGCTTGTCACGTCCTGACCAGCAGAGGGAGCAATTGGATTAGTTTTGGTCAGGATGTGGCAGGGTTTTGTGTGTTAAGTGTTGTGTTGGTGATTGGACTCCCAATTGAAGGCAGGTGTGTTGAGTTGCCTTTGATTGGGAGTCCTATATAGTAGTGTGTGTTTTTTCTTTGGGGTTGTGGGTAGTTGTTTTTGCACTGCGTTTGTTAGCCTGCAAAACTGTTGCTGTCGTGAGTATCATTTATTGTTTTTCCTGTGGATGCCTTACTTGAGTTTATTAAAAGTATGAGTATTCACATTCCTGCTGCGCCTTGGTCCATTCCTAACGACAAGTGTTACATTGCTGGACTTTCTTGGGCGCCCTGAAGCCTTCTTCCCAACAATTGAACCGCTCTCCTTGAAGTTCTTGATGATCCCATAAATGGTTGATTTAGGTGCAATCTTCCTGGCAGCAATATCCTTGCCTGTGAAGCCCTTTTTGTGCAAAGCAATGATGATGGCATGTGTTTCCTTGCAGGTAACCATGGTTGACAAAGGAAGAACAATGATTCCAAGCACCACCCTCCTTTTGAAGCTTCCAGTCTGTTATTTGAACTCAATCAGCATGACAGAGTGATCTCCAGCCTTGTCCTCGTCAACACTCACACCTGTGTTAACGAGAGAATCACTGGCATGATGTCAGCTGGTCCTTTTGTGGCATGGCTGAAATGCAGTGGAAATGTTTTTGGGGGGATTCAGTTCATTTGCATGGCAAAGAGGGATTTTGCAATTAATTGCAATTCATCTGATCACTCTTCATAACATTCTGGAGTATATGCAAATTGCCATCATACAAACTGAGGCAGCAGACTTTGTGAAAATTAATATTTGTGTCACTCTCAAAACTTTTGGCCACGACTGTACACTGTAGGTACACTTCCACACAAGCTGATCCTAGACCTGTGCCTACAGGAAACTACAACAATGTATACTCCCAGGGCCATCTCTAGGACCTCCCAGGAAGCCAACCATACACCAGGAAGAGGATGTTAATTACTGTAAGATAATTGGACATTGTATGAGTCAAGTTGATGGTAGCTCAGTTATAATGTGTCTAGAGTCATGTTGATGGTAACTCAGTTATAATGTATCTAGAGTCATGTTGATGGTGACTCAGTAGTTGTAGCTGATGCAATACCTAATAATCTGAGCAGTTTCACACGTTTCCATTTGAAATGTATACATAATATAGGATGCATGGTGCCTCAGTAATAAACTGCTTTGAGATGTCCCTACTAAGTGCTAGAGGAGTCACTACAGACACTTTGGTTCGAATCCAGGCTGTATCACAACCGGCCGTGATTGGGAGTCCCATAGGGCGGCGCACAATTGGCCCAGCGTCGTCCGGGTTCGGCTGGTGTAGGCCGTCATTGCAAATAAGAATTTGTTCTTAACTGACTTGCCTAGTTAAGTAAAGGTTAAAGTAAAAGTAAAATGAAAAAATAAGCTACTGTAGGTTCATTCAGAACAGTGTCCGGCTCGCATGAGGTTTTCTATACACTACCGCCACCGTGTGGGTACAAAGCTGGATTGCAGATTTGATGAAAATCGAACTTGAGACAGTGCTGATATAACTAGCCTAATTTATTGTCAGGTGGTATTATATAGCGCTATGACTAGTAGATTGAATGGTCAATGAGGGGCACAAAGACACCAACATAGCAAAACGACTATAAAGTAGGGCTATTGTGAAAGTTAAATAAACAGCCTTCTGTGTTTGTGTATGTTTTGCCCTCTGGTGGTCGCACAGCACCTCCATAGTTTTATGTTGTCTATAATCAGGTGACACACAGCCCAGGCAGGCAGCAAAGGCGGTGAGACGTTCTGATCCACCGGAGTGATCGCTTGTCCGGCCTATCAGAGCGGGCGTCTCCGCTGTCTGACCCGAGAGGGAGGGCTCTATGAACAGGGCGACCTGTCAATATTGTTCCGTGTGAAGTTGAGTAAATTACTGTGTGGCTGCAGATCTCAAGGGAAGTGATTCCCTTTTAAATCACGCCTTCTGCTTTGTTTTCGGTGCGTAAAACACTGCTTAAACGGCTACTGGACTATCATCAACACGTAATTTACAACTATCACATGATGCCTCATTATATGATGAGTTGGAACTTGAGGCTATAGGGATGACATCTTCCGGATAGTGGGAAATCGCCGAGGCTCTAATTGAAGGGATTTCGTCGTAGTGTTTGATGCATAATAGACGTGGGAATCAGTACGTTGTGGAGGAGGTCAACCGCACACATGTTGCAACTAAGCGCAACTTTCGATTTGCAGCAGGATGTGGTGTCAAGGATATTTAAGAAAGAGGCGACTGTAGGAAGAACCGAAGGTAAGAGCTATCTGGTTGTTTCGCTCGACCGATATCGTAAACCTATACTTTGTGCCTTTACGCACAAGGTGACAATGTGTGACAAATACCATGATAGTAGTGACACATGTAATGGAAAAATGTATTTTTCCTCTACAGAAAACTCAGGGATCGTTGACACTCGGATCCTCAACATTGAAAGGGATGGAGGAGTGCTCTACTCCTGGAAAGTAAGTGGACACTGGGCATGGGGCCAATTCACATAGCATTATAATGGACAGGTCCAGCGGGACGTTCCACACATAACCAACAGTGCGCTCTTCGGGACGTGGTGGGAACATTCCATCTGTCTAGGGTGCATCCCAATGGCACCCTATTCCCTATAGTGCAGCATCCCAATGCCACCCTATTCCCTATAGTGCAGCATCCCAATGCCACCCTATTCCTTATAGTGCAGCACCCCAATGCCACCCTATTCCTTATAGTGCAGCACCCCAATGCCACCCTATTCCCTATAGTGCAGCACCCCAATGCCACCCTATTCCCTATAGTGCAGCATCCCAATGTCACCCTATTCCTTATAGTGCAGCACCCCAATGCCACCCTATTCCTTATAGTGCAGCACCCCAATGCCACCCTATTCCTTATAGTGCAGCACCCCAATGGCACCCTATTCCTTATAGTGCAGCACCCCAATGCCACCCTATTCCCTATAGTGCAGCACCCCAATGTCACCCTATTCCCTATAGTGCAGCACCCCAATGCCACCCTATTCCCTATAGTGCAGCACCCCAATGTCACCCTATTCCCTATAGTGCAGCACCCCAATGGCACCCTATTCCTTATAGTGCAGCACCCCAATGCCACCCTATTCCCTATAGTGCAGCACCCCAATGCCACCCTATTCCTTATAGTGCAGCACCCCAATGCCACCCTATTCCCTATAGTGCAGCACCCCAATGCCACCCTATTCCTTATAGTGCAGCACCCCAATGCCACCCTATTCCTTATAGTGCAGCACCCCAATGCCACCCTATTCCTTATAGTGCAGCACCCCAATGCCACCCTATTCCCTATAGTGCAGCATCCCAATGCCACCCTATTCCCTATAGTGCAGCATCCCAATGCCACCCTATTCCCTATAGTGCAGCATCCCAATGCCACCCTATTCCTTATAGTGCAGCACCCCAATGCCACCCTATTCCTTATAGTGCACTACTTTTGACCAGGGATACTTTTGACCATAGGGATCTGGTCAAAAGAAGTGCACTATGTAGGGGATAGGGTGCCATTGGGACGTAGGCTCCAAATAAAAGCCCAAAGACTCATGACAGACCATTGCAGCTGAATAAGATACTGGTTAAGAGCTACTGGTTAAGAGCTGCTGGTTAAGAGCTACTGGTTAAGAGCTACTGGTTAAGAGCTACTGGTTAAGAGCTGCTGGTTAAGAGCTGCTGGTTAAGAGCTACTGGTTAAGAGCTGCTGGTTAAGAGCTACTGGTTAAGAGCTACTGGTTAAGAGCTACTGGTTAAGAGGTATTCCGTTTCCTTATAACATAGAGTTGTTGAAGAAGTATCCTCAGACTGCAGGAGTGTTAAGCCCTACATAGACAGCTGAGATTACATGGGCATAAGTATAGGTCATTACACACACACACACAGTCATTATGAGCCATAATGGCTTTCCTCCTCCCTCCTCTCATCTCTCAGGGGGCAACAGGGACCACCAGGATCGGGAAATACGAGCCCAATACCAGACAGAATAAGGTAGAGCTTCCTCTGTGTGGGTGTGTGTGTGTGACTGTGTGTGTTTGACTGTGAGTGTGTGACAATAAGAGTGAGTGAGTGAGTGGGTGAGTATATGTGTATATGCCAGCACATAGTCTTAATGGAATGTGAGGTTACTCCTGGTACACTGCCTGATCAACACCAGCTGTTTGTAGTGTTCATCATGGGCCCTAACCCCTCTCCCCTGTCCCCTTACCCCTCCCCCCTAACCCCTCCCCTGTCCCCTTACCCCTCTCCCCTAACCCCTCCTCTAACCCCTTTCCCTGTCTCCTTACCCCTCTCCCTTACACCTCTCCCCTCTCCCCTTACCCCTCTCCTCTTTCACCTCTCCCCTCTCCCCTCTCCCCTAACCCCTCTCCCCTCTCCCCTTACACCTCTCCCCTCTCCCCTTACACCTCTCCCCTCTCCCCTTACACCTCTCCCCTAACCCCTCCTCTAACCCCTTTCCCTGTCTCCTTACCCCTCTCCCTTACACCTCTCCTCTTTCACCTCTCCCCTCTCCCCTCTCCCCTAACCCCTCTCCCCTCTCCCCTTACACCTCTCCCCTCTCCCCTTACACCTCTCCCCTCTCCCCTTACACCTCTCCCCTAACCCCTCTCCCCTAACCCCTCTCCCCTTTCACCTCTCCCCTCTCCCCTCTCCCCTAACCCCTCTCCCCTCTCCCCTTACACCTCTCCCCTCTCCCCTAAACCCTCTCCCCTCTCTTCACAGCTCCTCTACACATTTGACAAGCAAGTGTGTGTCAGCAGCTGTTCTCTGAATAAGGAGGAGACTCTGCTGGGTAAGGACCTGTTCATGGACTTAGAAATAGAATGCGTAGAACATGGAGATACATGAATTGTTCTATTGAATTCTATGGTGTCGAACAGATAAAGCTCTAGAATCCATGGTATTCTAATTCTATGTAACACACATGCGTAGTACAAAGACACACAGACAGTGAAACAAGAATCCTCACTAAAGTGTTGAGCCAGTGTCTCCTCCGCTAGTGTGTCAGTGTTAGACTAGATACAGGTTTTCCTACATATAGCCTACTGATATTTCCAGTCCAAGATTGTGATCACCCCGTAGGAGTATCTTATCATCACGAGAGAGGAACAATGTCTTGTGACTGAGCCGACAGCCAAGAGCCATTGTATTGAAGTCACGTCACTGAACCCACATCAACTCACATACTTGTCTTTTAATCTCATTTTTAGCGGTCAGTTTGGCACAGAGGACAAGAACAGAGGAGCGCCTTAGACCAGGTACCTGTCTCCCCTTGGCTCGACCCCCCCCCCCCCTCCCCCACACACACACCTCCCAACGCTGATACAAACAAACACAGAAGCTGAAGGTTAGAGAAATGCAACTAGACAGATAACCATGTAAATCTACAGTGTTATGAAGAGGGAAGTGGTAAGCTATATCCTGCTGATGACTAGCTCTCTGTTTCCCTCTGGTTCTCTCTGAGCCTATAGGGAAACAGACCCGTGGCTGTATTCACTACAACTCTAATAGTCAGATGGGAAACATTCAGGATGTTATTAAGTATCTATCCACACATGCACCACAGGTTTTTAAGTGTTTCAAGTGTACTCTACACGACAGGTTCAAACTGTACACAACTATTGGCTGTAGGCCGCACTACATCGGTCACCTGTGTGTGTTGGAGTGAGTAACAGTTATCACACGGGCAGCGCTGGCAGTGAAGCAGTTTCTGCTGTTTCAGGTCAGTGAACTTAATCATTACCATATTTAACACCTTTCCCATTGTTCTACTCCTAGTTTCAAAATGTCTGACCCTCCTCATTGAGATCCATCCCATTAACAACACTAAGGTCCTGAAGGCTGTCGACTGCCGGGTCAGAGTTCAGGTATAGAGCTGTATTGTTTTGTACTGGACTCTATTGTACTCTTATCAGGAACACCTATTACAATAAGCTTCCCCTCAGTTGTTATTACATTGATGTAACAATGTGCTATAACATAGTTATACTACAAAGATACTACCAGTCATCTTTGGTTTCATACAGTTCATCCATCCAGACACAGAGAGGGACTCAGTGCTGGAGAGTCACCTGCTGCTGGTAGCAGAAGATGGCTGTGAGTATCTGGGAAGTCAAGTGGTGTCAAATCTCTGAGGGTCACAGCTTTTAACTATGATAGTACAAAGACATTAGCTGACACTGTTTTCTGTTTTTGGGAGAGTTTGGCTACTGGGCCTTCAGAGTTTAGGCTTTGAACTTTGACCTTTGACCTTTCAGATGTGGAGCAGCTCCATGTGATGCTGGTCAGACAAGAGGGTTACAGAGTGGTAAGAAACACTGTCACAGACTATAGAGAGCTGGAATGGAATGCAACTGTTCCGTAGTGACATCACTTCCTGTTGACTGGTGTTCTAACAGGTGATGTTGAACCCAGAGTGCCTGGCCAAAGACAGGGTGGCAGAGGAGTTCAGCTGGGTCCAGTGGGACAGCCAGACACAGAGACTCTTCTACCTCACACACAGGGTAACATACCATTATATACAGTACCAGTCAAAAGTGTGTACACACCTACTCATTCAAGGGTTTTTCTTTATTTTTACTATTTTCTACATGGTAGAATAATAGTGAAGACATCAACACTATGAAATAACACATAAGGAATCATGTAGTAACCAAAAAAGTGTTAGCCTTTGTCATCAAGCCTTTGCCAAGCCTTTGCCTTGATGACAGCTTTGCACTATTGGCATTCTCTCAACAAGCTTCACCTGGAATGCTTTTACAAAAGTCTTGAAGGAGTTCCAACATATGCTGATCAATTGTTGGCTGCTTTTCCTTCACTCTGCGGTCCAACTCATCCCAAACCATCTCAATTGGGTTGAGTTCGGGTGATTGTGGAGGCCAGTTAACCTGATCCAGCACTTCATCACTCTCCTTGGTCAAATAGCCCTTACACAGCCTGGAGGTGTGTTGGGTCATTGTCCTGTTGAAAAACAAATGATAGTCCCCATTAAGCACAAACCAAAGTACGGTGGCTACTTTAAAAAATCTCAAATATAAAATATATTTGGATTTGTTTAACACTTTTTTGGTTACTACATGATTCCATATGTGTTATTTTATAGTTTTTATGTCTTCAGTATTCTACAATGTAGAAAATAGTAAAACTAAAGAAAAACCCTTGAATGAGTAGGTGTGTCCTACCTTTTGACTGGTGCTGTAGGTAACACACTGTAGGCTCTGATCTGGGCAACAACACCTTCAACTAACATGTTCTATTTCTGTTGAATTGTGAAGAAGAATGCAGAAATTCCAACTGATAATGCAATAATGATCTCCCTTCTTTCTCTGTCAGGAAAAAGCTGTGCTGAAATGTGTGCAATTCTACCATGACCACAACTGTGAGACCTTGGTGAGACTAGCAGCAGAAATCATTTAATCATGAACACTTTATGGGTAGTGTTTGATTTCAGGTCAGGCTACTTAATGCTTCCCCCTCTTTCCTGACAGTTTGAGCTTGAACTGGAGTTGCCCTCTAACCCTTTCACCTGTATGAGGTAAGAATGAAAAGTAACATTAAATAAGATTACTTTTCAGCTAAACTGTGTATTTCCTGAAAACAGTTCATCAATATTCAGCGATTTCTGGTGATGCTGTATGGATAACTCCTTATGTGTTTGACCCCTAGGTTTGTTAACCTGGGCTTTGACCATCACCAAGAGACACAGCATGAACGGGAGGAGATGAGGATGCTGGTGATCACCAATAAAACAGGCAGGTTTCGGTTAAACATAAACTAATTCACCTCCATACTGTACTGTATTGATAATGTTCTATGCTCGGAGAACATTCCTCTTTCATTGAGTTTGTCATTACTTTTTGTTTGACATGGGACGTGAATGGAAACAGAGGGTAAGTGCTGTAGCTACTGTGATCTAGATGAACTGTGTCACTCCTTGATCAATGGACAGTTCAGTACAATCACACTCACTTCACAGAGCCCAGATTTATAGAACTTCTCAATTCTAAAGATTGCATTAGTCAAGCTGCACAATTGGAAATGCTGCAGGCTTCTCAATCGTAAAAATAATTTGTGTTTCTTTGAAAGGCCTATCAAATCTAAAGATGGTTGACGACGGCCCAGGGCCAGGAACATAATCACTTCACTGTGCTACTTATTCCAAATGACATTCAAGATTCAACCATTAAAACACTGTTGCTTTTAATAAGACCCCAATCAATACCACATTGTTAAAATGCTATCCTTCTGCTGCTTCTGCTTCTGCTTCTTCTGCTGCTTCTTCTGCTTCTTCTGGTTCTTCTGGTTCTGGTTCTTCTGGTTCTGGTTCTGCTTCTTCTTCTTCTGCTTCTTCTGGTTCTGCTTCTTCTGCTTCTTCTTCTGCTTCTTCTGGTTCTTCTTCTGCTTCTCCTTCTGGTTCTGGTTCTGCTTCTTCTGCTCCTTCTGCTTCTTCTGCTTCTTCTGCTTCTCCTTCTGGTTCTGGTTCTTCTGCTTCTTCTTCTGCTTCTTCTGGTTCTTCTTCTGGTTCTTCTTCTGGTTCTGCTTCTGGTTCTGCTTCTGGTTCTTCTTCTGCTTCTTCTGCTTCTTCTGCTTCCTCTGCTTCTTCTTTGTATTAATTATGTTGTTAGAGTGTAATTGGTTGTTTTAATACCTGATCCTTACTGTTGATTGCAGGGAGTATGTGTGTGTGTTACAGCCAGCCTGCTTGTGCCAACCAGGAGATCACATACACCATAGTCCTGGTGCACAGAGGTTCAGTATTATACGTCTTACCATGTTGCATTAGTTCCATACATTATTCACAAATGACTAATTAAGTTCTGTTAGTGAAAATCCAAAGTTCTTCTAAGTTTCGAGTTGTACATTGTAATCTACCAGAGCCTCTCTGTCCTCTACAGGCTGCAGTAAAACGTTCTCAGTGGCTCTGGATGGCACCCCTAGTCCATGTAGTACAGATCTCCTCCCTCTCTTCATCCCTATAGGTCAGTCAACACATCTGTCTCACAGACATCCTGTCCATCCTATCACAGCCCTTTCAGAACCTGCTGGAACACTCCCACACAGCCCATCCATCCTATCACAACCCCTTCAGAACCTGCTGGAACACTCCCACACAGCCCATCCATCCTATCACTACCCCTTCAGAACCTGCTGGAACACTCCCACACAGCCCATCCATCCTATCACAGCCCCTTCAGAACCTGCTGGAACACTCCCACACAGCCCATCCATCCTATCACAGCCCCTTCAGAACCTGCTGGAACACTCCCACACAGCCCATCCATCCTATCACAGCCCCTTCAGAACCTGCTGGAACACTCCCACACTGCCCATCCATCCTATCACTACCCCTTCAGAACCTGCTGGAACACTCCCACACAGCCCATCCATCCTATCACAGCCCCTTCAGAACCTGCTGGAACACTCCCACACAGCCCATCCATCCTATCACAGCCCCTTCAGAACCTGCTGGAACACTCCCACACAGCCGATCCATCCTATCACAGCCCCTTCAGAACCTGCTGGAACACTCCCACACTGCCCATCCATCCTATCACAGCCCCTTCAGAACCTGCTGGAACACTCCCACACAGCCCATCCATCCTATCACAGCCCCTTCAGAACCTGCTGGAACACTCCCACACAGCCCATCCATCCTATCACAGCCCCTTCAGAACCTGCTGGAACACTCCCACACAGCCCATCCATCCTATCACAAGCCCCTTCAGAACCTGCTGGAACACTCCCACACTGCCCATCCATCCTATCACAGCCCCTTCAGACCCTGCTGGAACACTCCCACACAGCCCATCCATCCTATCACAGCCCCTTCAGAACCTGCTGGAACACTCCCACACAGCCCATCCATCCTATCACTACCCCTTCAGAACCTGCTGGAACACTCCCACACAGCCCATCCATCCTATCACAAGCCCCTTCAGAACCTGCTGGAACACTCCCACACAGCCGATCCATCCTATCACAGCCCCTTCAGAACCTGCTGGAACACTCCCACACAGCCCATCCATCCTATCACAGCCCTTCAGAACCTGCTGGAACACTCCCCACAGCCCATCCAATCCTATCACAGCCCCTTCAGTACCTGCTGGAACACTCCCACACAGCCCATCCATCCTATCACAGCCCCTTCAGAACCTGCTGGAACACTCCCACACAGCCCATCCATCCTATCACAACCCCTTCAGAACCTGCTGGAACACTCCCAGACAGCCCATCCCCCTTCAGAACCTGCTGGAACACTCTCACACAGCCCATCCATCCTATCACTACCCCTTCAGTACCTGCTGGAACACTCCCACACAGCCCATCCATCCTATCACTACCCCTTCAGTACCTGCTGGAACACTCCCACACAGCCCATCCATCCTATCACTACCCCTTCAGAACCTGCTGGAACACTCCCACACAGCCCATCCCCCTTCAGAACCTGCTGGAACACTCCCACACAGCCCATCCATCCTATCACTACCCCTTCAGTACCTGCTGGAACACTCCCAGACAGCCCATCCATCCTATCACTACCCCTTCAGTACCTGCTGTAACACTCCCAGACAGCCCATCCCCCTTCAGTACCTGCTGGAACACTCCCACACAGCCCATCCATCCTATCACTACCCCTTCAGTACCTGCTGGAACACTCCCACACAGCCCATCCATCCTATCACTACCCCTTCAGAACCTGCTGGAACACTCCCACACAGCCCATCCATCCTATCACTACCCCTTCAGAACCTGCTGGAACACTCCCACACAGCCCATCCATCCTATCACTACCCCTTCAGAACCTGCTGGAACACTCCCACACAGCCCATCCATCCTATCACTACCCCTTCAGTACCTGCTGGAAACACTCCCACACAGCCCATCCATCTATCACTACCCCTTCAGTACCTGCTGTAAACTCCCAGACAGCCCATCCCCCTTCAGTACCTGCTGGAACACTCCCACACAGCCCATCCATCCTATCACTACCCCTTCAGTACCTGCTGGAACACTCCCACACAGCCCATCCATCCTATCACAACCCCTTCAGTACCTGCTGGAACACTCCCACACAGCCGATCCATCCTATCACAACCCCTTCAGAACCTGCTGGAACACTCCCACACAGCCCATCCATCCTATCACAACCCCTTCAGTACCTGCTGGAACACTCCCATACAGCCGATCCATCCTATCACAGCCCATTCAGTACCTGCTGGAACACTCCCACACAGCCCATCCATCCTGTCACTACCCCTTCAGAACCTGCTGGAACACTCCCACACAGCCCATCCATCCTATCACTACCCCTTCAGTACCTGCTGGAACACTCCCACACAGCCGATCCATCCTATCACAGCCCCTGATAGTGCTACTTCTACTTGGCACTGAGGAAGTGGTTTTAGGAGTTATTTTTGATAAGATGTTTATTATTATTGTACAGTAGACATTTACATAAGAGAACAAAGAAATAAACCAACCCAAAACATTTGAGGTCAGTCTAAGATAGCTGATGAATAAACGTAGACTAGCCTGCTGTTCTCTGTCCAGGTTACTACGTGGTCGTCTACCTGGCTGGTCACTTCCTGCACTGCATCAACACCAGACAACAGGAGCTGCTCTGCCACAGTCTCTTCCTCTCAGGTAAGGCTAGACCTGGGGCATGTTCATCAGGACACACCGTAGCCAATTGTTTTGCAATGGAAAAGGAAATGTCGTTTTTTTTCCGGTTGAGACACCTCTGTGTTTCACTCCATTACGTGTCTATGAACACGACCCTGGTTACCAACACAAGTGGACTATATGAGGATAGGGAGTCATTAGAGATGCAGCCCAAGTGTGTGTTTGTTAATCTGGCCTATGTATAACTGTGTTGCAGGTGTTGATGATGGCCTCAGTGTAACTGTGTTACAGGTGTTGATGATGGCCTCAGTGTAACCGTGTTACAGGTGTTGATGATGGCCTCAGTGTAACCGTGTTACAGGTGTTGATGATGGCCTCAGTGTAACTGTGTTACAGGTGTTGATGATGGCCTCAGTGTAACTGTGTTACAGGTGTTGATGATGGCCTCAGTGTAACTGTGTTACAGGTGTTGATGATGGCCTCAGTGTAACTGTGTTACAGGTGTTGATGATGGCCTCAGTGTAACTGTGTTACAGGTGTTGATGATGGCCTCAGTGTAACTGTGTTACAGGTGTTGATGATGGCCTCAGTGTAACTGTGTTACAGGTGTTGATGATGGCCTCAGTGTAACTGTGTTACAGGTGTTGATGATGGCCTCAGTGTAACTGTGTTACAGGTTTGATGATGGCCTCAGTGTAACTGTGTTACAGGTGTTGATGATGGCCTCAGTGTAACTGTGTTACAGGTGTTGATGATGGCCTCCGTGTAACTGGTTACGTGTTGATGATGGCCTCCGTGTAACTGTGTTGAAGGTTTGATGATGGCCTCAGTGTAACTGTGTTGCAGGTGTTGATGATGGCCTCAGTGTAACTGTGTTACAGGTGTTGATGATGGCCTCAGTGTAACTGTGTTACAGGTGTTGATGATGGCCTATGTATAACTGTGTTACAGGTGTTGATGATGGCCTCAGTGTAACTGTGTTACAGGTGTTGATGATGGCCTATGTGTAACTGTGTTACAGGTGTTGATGATGGCCTCAGTGTAACTGTGTTACAGGTGTTGATGATGGCCTCGGTGTAACTGTGTTACAGGTGTTGATGATGGCCTCGGTGTAACTGTGTTACAGGTGTTGATGATGGCCTCGGTGTAACTGTGTTACAGGTGTTGATGATGGCCTCAGTGTAACTGTGTTACAGGTGTTGATGATGGCCTATGTGTAACTGTGTTACAGGTGTTGATGATGGCCTCAGTGTAACTTGTGTTACAGGGGTGTTGATGATGGCCTCAGTGTAACTGTGTTACGGTGATGATGATGGCCTCGTGTAACTGTGTTACAGGTGTTGATGATGGCCATCGGTGTAACTGTGTTACAGGTGTTGATGATGGCCTCGGTGTAACTGTGTTACAGGTGGTGAGCCTCGGTGTAACTGTGTTACAGGTGTTGATGATGGCCTCGGTGTAACTGTGTTACAGGTGTTGATGATGGCCTCGGTGTAACTGTGTTTACAGGTGTTGATGCAGAGCTGGGTGTGTTGGGATCAGACAGTGTGGTGTTGTCTCTACCTGAGTCCTCTCGCTGGACCTGAACACAGGCAGGATGTACACTGTAGACCTCAACCCCCCTTCCTAATGGAGCCTACTGCACTGCAGGTACAATGGAAGTAGAATGGAATGGAATAACATAGAATAACAGAATACAATATAGCTCAATCCATTGTTGAATGGAACATGGTCTTGAGTGTTGGAGTGTGTATTTCATGCTTACTGCATGTAGAAAGTACTGGCGTATTGGGTATTATAGTGATGCTACACTTCACACTCTGTTTATGTAGTATTCATGATGTCTTTGCTGTATGCTCTGTGCTGTATGCTCTGTGCTGTATGCTCTGTGCTGTATGCTCTGTGCTGTATGCTCTGTGCTGTATGCTCTGTGCTGTAGCCACAGTAGACCTGACGCTCAACGCCTGGCTGCCCTGCACTGTCTGCTGCTCTACATGGGACCCAACGCTGCACTACAACTGAAGGTAGGAGAAGCAAGCAAAACCCCTGAGAACACTTTGCTCAGAGAGAGCAAGAGAGACACAGTGTGTTTTAAAAAAATATATATATATATTTCACCTTTATTTAACCAGGTAGGCTAGTTGAGAACAAGTTCTCATTTACAACTGCGATCTGGCCAAGATAAAGCAACCTAGGTATTTGTAGCTGTCCACATATTCCAAGTCAGAACCGTCCAGAGTAGTGATGCTGGATGGGCGGGCAGGTGCAGGCAGCGATCGATTGAATAGCATGTATTTAGTTTTACTTGCATTTAAGAGCAGTTGGAGGCCACGGAAGGAGAGTTGTATGGCATTGAAGCTCGTCTGGAGGTTAGTTAACACAGTGTCCAAGAGGGGCCAGAAGTATACAGAATGGTGTCGTCTGCGTAGAGGTGGATCAGAGAATCACCAGCAGCAAGAGCGACATCATTGATGTATACAGAGAAGAGAGTCGGCCCGAGAATTGAACCCTGTGGCACCCCCATAGAGACTGCCAGAGGCCCGGACAACAGGCCCTCAGATTTGGCACACTGAACTCTTATCAGAGAAGTAGTTGGTGAACCAGGCGAGGCAATCATTTGAGAAACCAAGGCTGCTGAGTCTGCTGATAAGAATGTGGTGATTGACGGAGTCGAAAGCCTTGGCCAGGTCGATGAATACAGCTGCACAATAATGTCTTTTATCGATGGCGGTTATGATGTCGTTTAGGACCTTGAGCGTGGCTGAGGTGCACCCATGACCAGCTCTGAAACCAGATTGCTTAGTGGAGAAGGTACGGTGGGATTCAATATGGTCGGTGATCTGTTTGTTAACTTGGCTTTCGAAGACCTTAGAAAGACAGGGTAGGATAGATATAGGTCTGTAGCAGTTTGGGTCTAGAGTGTCTCCCACTTTGAAGAGTGTGTGAGATAGAGAGAGATGTTTTGGAGGGAGAAGTTCAGGACTGGGTTCTGACCATGAGTCAGGTTGTTTATAATAGAGAAAGTGCTGCACTTGAAATTTCCATCTGCAGTATTTGTTCTAAACGGTGTCTCTGTGGCCATGACAACTCACTAACACAGTTAGAGAGGTAACCCGTCTTAGAGGTCCATGAGGACGAGTCTGCTGTGGGTTTATCAGTTCTGTGGAAACCCCTTACATACATGGCTTAATACATGTGTGGTAACACTGGAATTACTATAGTAACAATACTTCACCAAGATGATGTTACATAGCATAGCACTGCTGTTACTTCATGTGTTTTCTCTGCAGATCATAGATTGGATCTGTGACAATGTCATGCCGTTCGACACCTTCGATCAAATTCAGGAATTTATTCTGGGTAAGTGGAACAAGAGTTATCATCATTATCACATCTATTTTTGTGGTGTTTTATGGAAGAATCATCGTCTCCCTTCAACGACAGCGTCACTGTACAGGATCATCTATAAGAAGTGCCTCAGTCTGGATGAAGTCCTGCCCTACTCCTCTGTGTTTGAGAAGAAGAAGGTACCTGAGGGTCTAGACCAGGTCCCTGGTGTCACCTGCACCACAGAGCTCCATGCTGAACCAGTGTTCAAAGGAAAGGTAAGATCTCTTTCACACACTGTAGCTATTCAACGACCTGATCAGTCACATGTGTAATATTGAGTGATTTATAAGGTTGGACACTAGGGGGCAGACAGGAGAGGGAAGCAGATCCAGTGCTCAGTAACAGATAAAGAATGCATATCTAATGAATTCAATGAAGAAAAGTTGTGTTGAAAGAAGGGACTTAATAATATTATATAAACTGGGCTATTTCCAATGAAATACCCAGTGATTATTCTGTAGATGGAGACCTTCTTTAATTAAAGGCAAAACATTAACCATTTGTTACAATCAAGTGCATTTTATTTAATGTTATGCAGTATGAACCCCATACCATAAATAATTTTGTTTCCAAGGAGGTCTCAAGATGACCATAACAAATGGAGTTATTTTTACAACAGTAAAAGTAGTGAACATCTGGTGTTTACTAGATGTTTGGTCATGTTCGCTGCAGGCCAGACGTCTCCAGGGCTATTGGGAAGAGCTGCAGTGGAGCACAGAAAAGATTAAGTACTTTGAGGCAGTTCCAAACCTACGATACAGAGCATCTCAGAGCCTGTCAGACTGGACCAAGCTGCTCACTACCCTGGTGAGTTCTGTTCACACCTAGAAATATGTAGCAGCATTGGTGAGTTCACACATATTAGAGGATCAAACTGCAGATCCAGAACCTCTCACAGTCTACCAGACTGGACCATGATGCTAGCTACCCTGGTGAGTTCACACAGAGAGACTGGAATATAGAGGATCTCTGGGAGCTCAGTGCACCACAGGAACCATGGTCTCTCTCTCTCTGATCCCGAAGCTTTACACTGCAGCTAGCAGTAGGACAGTATGGAACCATGGTCTCTCTCTCTGATCCCAAGCTTTATACTGTAGCTAGCAGTAGGACAGTATGGAACCATGGTCTCTCTCGCTCTGATCCCAAGCTTTATACTGTAGCTAGCAGTAGGACAGTATGGAACCATGGTTTCTCTCTCTGATCCCAAGCTTTACACTGCAGCTAGCAGTAGGACAGTATGGAACCATGGTCTCTCTCTGATCCCAAGCTTTATACTGCAGCTAGCAGTAGGACAGTATGGAACCATGGTCTCTCTCTCTGATCCCAAGCTTTACACTGCAGCTAGCAGTAGGACAGTATGGAACCATGGTTTCTCTCTCTGATCCCAAGCTTTACACTGCAGCTAGCAGTAGGACAGTATGGAACCATGGTCTCTCTCTGATCCCAAGCTTTATACTGCAGCTAGCAGTAGGACAGTATGGAACCATGGTCTCTCTCTCTGATCCCAAGCTTTATACTGCAGCTAGCAGTAGGACAGTATGGAACCATGGTCTCTCTCGGATCCCAAGCTTTATACTGCAGCTAGCAGTAGGACAGTATGGAAACATGGTCTCTCTCTCTGATCCCAAGCTTTACACTGCAGGTAGCAGTAGGACAGTATGGAACCATGGTCTCTCTCTCTGATCCCAAGCTTTATACTGCAGCTAGCAGTAGGACAGTATGGAACCATGGTCTCTCTCTCTCTGATCCCAAGCTTTACACTGCAGCTAGCAGTAGGAGAGTATGGAACCATGGTCTCTCTCTGATCCCAAGCTTTACACTGCAGCTAGCAGTAGGACAGTATGGAACCATGGTCTCTCTCTGATCCCAAGCTTTATACTGTAGCTAGCAGTAGGACAGTATGGAACCATAGTCTCTCTCTCTGATCCCAAGCTTTATACTGCAGCTAGCAGTAGGACAGTATGGAACCATGGTCTCTCTCTGATCCCAAGCTTTATACTGCAGCTAGCAGTAGGACAGTATGGAAACATGGTCTCTCTCTGATCCCAAGCTTTATACTGCAGCTAGCAGTAGGACAGTATGGAAACATGGTCTCTCTCTGATCCCAAGCTTTATACTGCAGCTAGCAGTAGGACTGTTTGGAACTATGGTCTCTCTCTGATCCCAAGATTTACACTGAAGCTAGCAGTAGGACAGTATGGAACCATGGTCTCTCTCTCTCTGATCCCAAGCTTTACACTGCAGCTAGTAGTAGGACAGTATGGAAACATGGTCTCTCTCTCTGATCCCAAGCTTTATGCTACAGTTAGCAGTAGGACAGTATGGAACCATGGTCTCTCTCTCTCTGATCCCAAGCTTTATACTGCAGCTAGCAGTAGGACAGTATGGAACCATGGTCTCTCTCTCTGATCCCAAGCTTTACACTGCAGCTAGCAGTAGGACAGTATGGAACCATGGTTTCTCTCTCTGATCCCAAGCTTTACACTGCAGCTAGCAGTAGGACAGTATGGAACCATGGTCTCTCTCTGATCCCAAGCTTTATACTGCAGCTAGCAGTAGGACAGTATGGAACCATGGTCTCTCTCTCTGATCCCAAGCTTTATACTGCAGCTAGCAGTAGGACAGTATGGAACCATGGTCTCTCTCGGATCCCAAGCTTTATACTGCAGCTAGCAGTAGGACAGTATGGAAACATGGTCTCTCTCTCTGATCCCAAGCTTTACACTGCAGGTAGCAGTAGGACAGTATGGAACCATGGTCTCTCTCTCTCTGATCCCAAGCTTTATACTGCAGCTAGCAGTAGGACAGTATGGAACCATGGTCTCTCTCTCTCTGATCCCAAGCTTACACTGCAGCTAGCAGTAGGACAGTATGGAACCATGGTCTCTCTCTCTCTCTGATCCCAAGCTTTATACTGCAGCTAGCAGTAGGACAGTATGGAACCATGGTCTCTCTCTCTCTCTGATCCCAAGCTTTATACTGCAGCTAGCAGTAGGACAGTAAGGAACCATGGTCTCTCTCTCTGATCCCAAGCTTTACACTGCAGCTAGCAGTAGGACAGTATGGAACCACGGTCTCTCTCGGATCCCAAGCTTTATACTGTAGCTAGCAGTAGGACAGTATGGAACCATAGTCTCTCTCTCTGATCCCAAGCTTTATACTGCAGCTAGCAGTAGGACAGTATGGAACCATGGTCTCTCTCGGATCCCAAGCTTTAAACTGTAGCTAGCAGTAGGACAGTATGGAACCATAGTCTCTCTCTCTGATCCCAAGCTTTATACTGCAGCTAGCAGTAGGACAGTATGGAACCATGGTCTCTCTCTGATCCCAAGCTTTATACTGCAGCTAGCAGTAGGACAGTATGGAAACATGGTCTCTCTCTGATCCCAAGCTTTATACTGCAGCTAGCAGTAGGACAGTATGGAAACATGGTCTCTCTCTGATCCCAAGCTTTATACTGCAGCTAGCAGTAGGACTGTTTGGAACTATGGTCTCTCTCTGATCCCAAGATTTACACTGAAGCTAGCAGTAGGACAGTATGGAACCATGGTCTCTCTCTCTGATCCCAAGCTTTACACTGCAGCTAGTAGTAGGACAGTATGGAAACATGGTCTCTCTCTCTGATCCCAAGCTTTATGCTACAGTTAGCAGTAGGACAGTATGGAACCATGATCTCTCTCTCTCTGATCCCAAGCTTTATACTGCAGCTAGCAGTAGGACAGTATGAAAACATTAATCATTTCCAATTCCTGACATATTCTCTAATAGTACCACTTCAACTTTGGGCGGCAGGTACCCTAGCGTTTAAGAGCGTTGGGTCAGTAACCGAAAGGTCTCTGGCTCGAATCCCTGAGCCGAATCTGTTGATGTGGCCTTCAGCAAGGCACTGAACCCTAATTGCTCTTGTAAGTTGCTCTGGATAAGAGCGTCTGCTAAATCAGTGTTTCCCAACCAGGGGTACTAGGACCCTGGGGGCACTTGGACTATCCACAGGGGGTACTTGAGAAGACTCATGACACCATAGGTCTACTGGTAAAGTCCACATGAGGGGGTTCTTCAGGGGTTTTCTGGGCAGAGCAACATTTAGCTGGTGGTACAGTAACAGGTTGGGAACCATGTTCCTCCCTCTGTCTGTTCCAGAAGTTAGAGAACATGTTCCTCCCTCTGTCTGTTCCAGAAGTCAGAGAACACGTTCCTCCCTCTGTCTGTTCCAGAAGTCAGAGAACACGTTCCTCCCTCTGTCTGTTCCAGAAGTTAGAGAACATGTTCCTCCCTCTGTCTGTTCCAGAAGTTATAGAACATGTTCCTCCCTCTGTCTGTTCCAGAAGTTAGAGAACATGTTCCTCCCTCTGTCTGTTCCAGAAGTTAGAGAACATGTTCCTCCCTCTGTCTGTTCCAGAAGTTATAGAACATGTTCCTCCCTCTGTCTGTTTCAGAAGTCGGAGAACAAGAAGGCTTCTAACTATCTGCGTCACATTGAGGAGAACACTAAACAGTAGGTGGAGAACGGAAGAGCGAAGGGTCTCTTGTGTGTTGCAGAATGTTGTGTGTGTTGGAGGAAGCGTGTTGGTGGGGTACAGGGGGAACTTGACTCTTGAAAGCACAGAGAGACAAACTCACAGGGATCAATGACATTGATAGATAATAACACACAGGGATCAATAATACTGATAGATATTAACACAGGGATCAATAATACTGATAGATAATAACACACAGGGATCAATAATACTGATAGATATTAACACACAGGGATCAATAACGCTGATAGATATAAACACACAGGGATCAATAATACTGATAGATATTAACACACAGGGATCAATAACGCTGATAGATATAAACACACAGGGATCAATAACGCTGATAGATATAAACACACAGGGATCAATAATACTGATAGATAATAACACACAGGGATCAATAATACTGATAGATATTAACACACAGGGATCAATAACGCTGATAGATATAAACACACAGGGATCAATAATACTGATAGATATTAACACACAGGGATCAATAACGCTGATAGATATAAACACACAGGGATCAATAATACTGATAGATATTAACACACGGGGATCAATAATACTGATAGATATTAACACAGGGATCAATAACACTGATAGATATTAACACACAGGGATCAATAATACTGATAGATATTAACACACAGGGATCAATAATACTGATAGATAATAACACACAGGGATCAATAACACTGATAGATATTAACACACAGGGATCAATAATACTGATAGATATTAACACACAGGGATCAATAATACTGATAGATATAAACACACAGGGATCAATAATACTGATAGATATAAACACACAGGGATCAATAATACTGATAGATATTAACACACAGGGATCAATAATACTGATAGATAATAACACACAGGGATCAATTATACTGATCGATATAAACACACAGGGATGAATAACGCTGATAGATATTAACATACAGGGATCAATAACACTGATAGATATTAACACAGGGCTCAATAATACTGATAGATAATAACACACAGGGATCAATAATACTGATAGATAATAACACACAGGGATCAATAATACTGATAGATAATAACACACAGGGATCAATAATACTGATAGATAATAACACACAGGGATCAATAACACTGATAGATATTAACACACAGGGATCAATAACGCTGATAGATATTAACACACAGGGATCAATAACGCTGATAGATATTAACACACAGGGATCAATAACGCTGATAGATATTAACACAGGGATCAATAATGCTGATAGATAATAACACACAGGGCTCAATAATACTGATAGATAATAACACACAGGGCTCAATAATACTGATAGATAATAACACACAGGGATCAATAATACTGATAGATAATAACACACAGGGATCAATAACACTGATAGATAATAACACACAGGGATCAATAACGCTGATAGATATTAACACACAGGGATCAATAACGCTGATAGATATTAACACACAGGGATCAATAACACTGATAGATATTAACACAGGGATCAATAATACTGATAGATAATAACACACAGGGATCAATAATACTGATAGATAATAACACACAGGGATCAATAATACTGATAGATATTAACACACAGGGATCAATAATACTGATAGATAATAACACACAGGGATCAATAATACTGATAGATAATAACACACAGGGATCAATAATACTGATAGATAATAACACACAGGGATCAATAATACTGATAGATAATAACACACAGGGATCAATAATACTGATAGATAATAACACACAGGGATCAATAATACTGATAGATAATAACACACAGGGATCAATAATACTGATAGATAATGACACTCAAACACCGTAACAACACAAACACACAGACACGTAGAGATACTGTATACATACAGACACAGTTTCCACTTATAAGTCAAGTAAGTCATATCATCTGATATTTCCTCTGTTATTTTCAGAGTTCTGTCGATGGTGGACAGCTGGAATCTTGGTAAGATTCACAACATTCTAAAAGCCACTATCAATTAATAGAAGGAATGTGAGAAACCTTGTCTCTAGGAATGTGAGAAACCTTGTCTCTAGGAATGTGAGAAACCTTGTCTCTAGGAATGTGAGAAACCTTGTCTCTAGGAATGTGAGAAACCTTGTCTCTAGGAATGTGAGAAACCTTGTCTCTAGGAATGTGAGAAACCTTGTCTCTAGGAATATGAGAAACCTTGTCTCTAGGAATGTAAGAAACCTTGTCTCTCTAGGAATGTGAGAAACCTTGTCTCTCTAGGAATGTGAGAAACCTTGTCTCTCTAGGAATGTGAGAAACCTTGTCTCTCTAGGAATGTGAGAAACCTTATCTCTAGGAATGTGAGAAACCTTGTCTCTAGGAATGTAAGAAACCTTGTCTCTAGGAATGTGAGAAACCTTGTCTCTAGGAATGTGAGAAACCTTGTCTCTAGGAATGTGAGAAACCTTGTCTCTAGGAATGTAAGAAACCTTGTCTCTAGGAATGTGAGAACCCTTGTCTCTAGGAATGTAAGAAACCTTGTCTCTCTAGGAATGTGAGAAACCTTGTCTCTAGGAATGTGAGAAACCTTGTCTCTAGGAATGTAAGAAACCTTGTCTCTCTAGGAATGTAAGAAACCTTGTCTCTCTAGGAATGTGAGAAACCTTGTCTCTAGGAATGTAAGAAACCTTGTCTCTAGGAATGTAAGAAACCTTGTCTCTAGGAATGTAAGAAACCTTGTCTCTAGGAATGTGAGAAACCTTGTCTCTAGGAATGTAAGAAACCTTGTCTCTCTAGGAATGCAAGAAACCTTGTCTCTAGGAATGTAAGAAACCTTGTCTCTCTAGGAATGTGAGAAACCTTGTCTCTGTAGACCTTGGTATTGGTCCTTTGGCTATGAAGCTGTTATTATGATTATTATTCCTAGAATAACACTGTTATATTAAGATGCTGGCAGGTAATTTAACGTGAGCTCATTTACCCTTGACTACAGATGGGAAATGTTTTCTGCTTCAGTTTAAGAAATCCCCCAACTTGAGTTTCAGGGTCACATACTTGAGTCCACTGGAGAACATCGCTCTCAGACCCCACAGTTGATGATTTATCATTCAGGGAGAGAGAGAGAAAAGAGGGGAAGAATGCACATGGTTATATAAGAATGGGAGGAGAAGGGCGTCTCTCTTGCTTGCTTTCCTTCTTTCTCCCTCTCTTTTTTCTCCTGTCCTTCCTGTCCTTCTCCTGTCCTTCCTGCTTCCTGACCCCAGTGCAAATGTGGTAGCTCAACCACGGGATTGGCCATTGCTCTACCTCAACTACCTGACATGGGCCATGCACGGACAATACACACCCTCACTCTCTGTCACACACACTGCTTTCTCACTCTCTCTCTGTCTCTCTGTCTGTCTCTCACCCGTACATACTCTCTACCATACTGACCACCATTCATCATTCTCCACACCAATATCCTGACTCACAGAAACTACCCTCTGCAAGCACAGTTGACTTTTTCCTCTCTTTAACAATTGTCCCCCCTTCATTGTCCTTGTCATCTTCTTTGACTGTATTGTTTCAGTTTATCCATGGAAATGTCCCTCTGTAATGAAAAGACCATGGAGATGTCCCTCTGTAATGAAAAGACCATGGAGATGTCCCTCTGTAATGAAAAGACCATGGAGATGTCCCTCTGTAATGAAAAGACCATGGAGATGTCCCTCTGTAATGAAAAGACCATGGAGATGTCCCTCTGTAATGAAAAGACCATGGAGATGTCCCTCTGTAATGAAAAGACCATGGAGATGTCCCTCTGTAATGAAAAGACCATGGAGATGTCCCTCTGTAATGAAAAGACCATGGAGATGTCCCTCTGTAATGAAACGACCATGGAGATGTCCCTCTGTAATGAAAAGACCATGGAGATGTCCCTCTGTAATGAAAATATCATGGAAATGTCCCTCTCTAATGAAATGACCATGGAAATGTGGATTTTCGCCCAAAATGACATACCCAAATCTAACTGCCTGTAACTCAGGCCTTGAAGCAAGGATATGCATATTCTTGGTACCATTTGAAAGGAAACACTTTGACGTTTGTGGAAATGTGAAAGGAATGTAGGAGAATATAACACAATAGATCTGGTAAAAGATAATACAAAGAAAAAAACAAACGTTATTTTTTATTTTTTTGTACCATCATCTTTGAAATACAAGAGAAATGCCATAATGTATTATTCCAGCCCAGCTGCAATTTAGATTTTGGCCACTAGATGGCAGCAGTGTATGTGCAAAGTTTTAGACTGATCCAATGAACCATTGCATTTCTGCTCAAAATGTTGTATCAAGACTGCCCAAATGTGCCTAATTTGTTTATTAATAACTTTTCATGTTCAAAACTGTGCACTCTCCTCAAACAATAGCATGGTATTCTTTCACTGTAAAAGCTACTGTAAATTGGACAGTGCAGTTAGATTAACAAGAATTTAAGCTTTCTGCCATTACCAGACATGTATATGTCTATAATATGACATACATGATTTTTTGTTAACTAGTAAATAGTAGCCTACAGCAAAGTGTGTTTAAATCATTTTTAACTTGTTAACAATTTCTGCTAGTTAGTTTTTGCTACCATGTGGGTTTTATCTTGCTTGAGCCTGCTAACTGAGTGTTAATTCACCTGTTTCCATACATGTTTCATTTTAAAACATTTATCTTACAAAGGAGTTGTTTAATCTAACTGCTTAACTATTTATCTGCACATGAAATTGTATTTGTTTTTTTTTTTACTCATTTTTTTCGAATCTTTACAGGAAAATGCCACGGGCACTATCTGATATGTGGGGACATTTCACTGCAGCTAATGTAGAAGGAAAAGCTGTGTACATTTGCAAATACTGTGCCAAATCATATATGTGAAGAATGCAACAAAGATGCAGAATCATATGGCCAAGTGCATAAAGTTCCCTCAGTGCTCACAACAAGCAACCTCTGACAAAAGTCCCTCTACTTCTATTCAAGGTAAAAATGATGAATCAGACACCTTATCGACAGCAACAGCTCATGGTCTTCCTGGAATCAGAAGCTTTTTGACTCAGTGGAGGAACATAATCAGAGAAATGCTGATGAATGTCTTGCTCGAGCTGTGTATGCAACTGGTTCACCTCTGATGCTCACAGGCAATGTGTATTGGAAGAGATTTCTGAATGTTCTTCGCCCAGCATACACCCCTCCAACCAGACATGTTTTATCTACTCATTTGCTGGATGCAGAGTTCAACAGAGTTCAAGTGAAGGTCAAGCAAATCATTGAGAAAGCAGACTGTATTGCAGTCATCTCTGATGGGTGGTTAAATGTTCGTGGGCAAGGAATAATTAACTACATCATCTCCACCCCTCAACCAGTATTCTACAAGAGCACAGACACAAGGGACAACAGACACACCGGTCTCTACATTGCAGATGAGCTGATGGCAGTCATCAATGACCTTGGACCACAGAAGGTATTTGCACTGGTGACAGACAATGCTGTGAACATGAAGGCTGCTTGGTCTAAAGTGGAGGAGTCCTACCCTCACATCACACCCATTGGCTGTGCTGCTCATGCATTGAATCTGCTCCTCAAGGACATCATGGCACTGAAAACAATGGATACACTCTACAAGAGAGCCAAGGAAATGGTTAGGTATGTGAAGGCTCATCAGCAATCTACCTCACCAAGCAAAGTGAGAATAATAAGAGCACCACATTGAAGCTGCCCAGCAACACCCGTTGGGGTGGTGTTGTCATCATGTTTGACAGTCTCCTGGAGGGGAAGGAGTCTCTCCAAAAAATGGCCATATCACAGTCTGCCGATATGGACAGCCCCATCAAGAGGATCCTCCTGGATGATGTATTTTGGGAGAGAGTGGTAAGCAGTCAAACTCCTGAAATCTATAGCAGTAGCCATTGCACGGGTTGAGGGAGACAATGCCATCCTGTCTGATGTTCAGACTCTGCTTGCAGATGTAAGAGAAGAAATCCGTACTGCCCTGCCATCTTCACTGTTGCTCCAAGCAGAGGAACCTGCAGTTCTGAAATACATTAAAACGGGTGAAGACTTCTGCCTGAAGCCCATTCACGCCGCAGCGTACATGTTGGACCCCAAGTATGCTGGTAAGAGCATCCTGTTGGGTGTAGAGATGAACAAGGCCTATGGTGTCATCCCTACCGTGTCTCGCCACCTTGGCCTGGATGAGGGAAAGGTTCTTGGCAGTCTGGCGGCGTACACTTCCAAGCAAGGGCTTTGGTTGGAGATGCAATATGGCAGTTGTGCCAACATATCTCATCAGCCACCTGGTGGAAGGCACTTTGTGGATCTCAGGCTCTTTCCCCTGTTGCCTCCATCATCCTCCAAATCCCTCCCCCCAAAGAATTGGTTGCCATCCGGGCAAATTTGAGGCTTTTTGAGCCTGACAACGAGCCATCCTCAACAAGGTTGGAAAGTGACAGTGAAGATGAGGCCTCGGAGTCTGATGTTCAAGAGGTGGACATTGAGGAGGTCCAGGGAGAAGACATTGAGGAGGTCCAGGGAGAAGACATGGAAGCCTGAGAGGAAGACAACCTAAGCTTTAGTTTCTAGACTATCATTTTACAGATGTATGTTGAATTTTTTTTTGGGAGATGCGATGGATCATTGGGGATCATTCAATATTCCCTTTCTTTTGTTGTTCAGTGAAATCATCCCATGTGAAGTCAACTCATTTAATTAAATTTCAATTCATACTAAATATACTGCTCAAAAAAATAAAGGGAACACTTAAACAACACATCCTAGATCTGAATGAAAGAAATAATCTTATTAAATACTTTTTTCTTTACATAATTGAATGTGCTGACAACAAAATCACACAAAAACAATCAATGGAAATCCAATTTATCAACCCATAGAGGTCTGGATTTGGAGTCACACTCAAAATTAAAGTGGAAAACCACACTACAGGCTTATCCAACTTTGATGTAATGTCCTTAAAACAAGTCAAATTGAGGCTCAGTAGTGTGTGTGGCCTCCTTGTGCCTGTATGACCTCCCTACAACGCCTGGGCATGCTCCTGATGAGGTGGCGGATGGTCTCCTGAGGGATCTCCTCCCAGACCTGGACTAAAGCATCCGCCAACTCCTGGACAGTCTGTGGTGCAACGTGGCGTTGGTGGATGGAGCGAGACATGATGTCCCAGATGTGCTCAATTGGATTCAGGTCTGGGGAACGGGCGGGCCAGTCCATAGCATCAATGCCTTCCTCTTGCAGGAACTGCTGACACACTCCAGCCACATGAGGTCTAGCATTGTCTTGCATTAGGAGGAACCCAGGGCCAACCGCACCAGCATATGGTCTCACAAGGGGTCTGAGGATCTCATCTCGGTACCTAATGGCAGTCAGGCTACCTCTGGCGAGCACATGGAGGGCTGTGCGGTCTCCCAAAGAAATGCCACCCCACACCATGACTGACCCACCGCAAACCGGTCATGCTGGAGGATGTTGCAGGCAGCAGAACGTTCTCCACGGCGTCTCCAGACTCTGTCACGTCTGTCACGTGCTCAGTGTGAACCTGCTTTCATCTGTGAAGAGCACAGGGCGCCAGTGGCGAATTTGCCAATCTTGGTGTTCTCTGGCAAATGCCAAACGTCCTGCACGGTGTTGGGCTGTAAGCACAACCGCCACCTGTGGACGTCGGGCCCTCATACCACCCTCATGGAGTCTGTTTCTGACCGTTTAAGCAGACACATGCACATTTGTGGCCTGCTGGAGGTCATTTTGCAGGGCTCTGGCAGTGCTTCTCCTGCTCCTCCTTGCACAAAGGCGGAGGTAGCGGTCCTGCTGCTGGGTTGTTGCCCTCCTACGGCCTCCTCCACGTCTCCGGATGTACTGGCCTGTCTCCTGGTAGCGCCTCCATGCTCTGGACACTACGCTGACAGACACAGCAAACCTTCTTGCCACAGCTCGCATTGATGTGCCATCCTGGATGAGCTGCACTACCTGAGCCACTTGTGTGGGTTGTAGACTCCGTCTCATGCTACCACTAGAGTGAAAGCACCACCAGCATTCAAAAGTGACCAAAACATCAGCCAGGAAGCATAGGAACTGAGAAGTGGTCTGTGGTCACCACCTGCCGAACCACTCCTTTATTGGGGGTGTCTTGCTAATTGCCTATAATTTCCACCTGTTGTCTATTCCATTTGCACATCAGCATGTGGAATTTATTGTCAATCAGTGTTGCTTCCTAAGTGGACAGTTTGATTTCACAGAAGTGTGATTGACTTGGCGTTACATTGTGTTGTTTAAGTGTTCCCTTTATTTTTTTGAGCAGTGTATATATTTTTATTTCTATTGGAAGGATTTAATCATTTGCAATTATTTCTACTTATGATAAGGTAAAAGGTTTGTGTCTGTCTCCATATGATATGGTAAATATATCCAATGCAAACAAATCTACATTTAAATGGTATTAATATTAATTTGCATATATTTCCATTAATTCCCATATATTCCCACAGAAAGTTTCCACCTCTGAATATTCCCCAAAATGTGCAACCCTACTCACTCATCTCTCTTAAATCATTAGGCAATCCTCTTCCTCATCCTGACTCATGACTGTTTGTTTTGCCTGATGTACAACTCTGAGATGTAATGAAAAGTCTAAATACACTGTGTTATTGTTTTCCTCTGCAGATCAGAAAGTGGTTCCGTTGTTCCAGGAGGAGGATAGCCAGCAGAGGGCGCTCATAGGCCTGGTGAGTCAGAGGATACAGCAGCCATGATACTCTGGGTGGAAGGTGCCCTCGGGCACAGACAGATCTAGGATCAGCTTACCCTCCCCAGATCCTAATCTTAACCATTAGGGGGGAAATGTTAAACTGATCTTAGATCAGTGTCAGCACTGTTTTAGTGCTGGGTTGGAATGCAGGCTTGTCCAGCTTACCAAGACCAAGGTTCATCAGGGCAGGCAGTTAGCTGACAACACACACACAACACGCATGATAAAAATAGTTGTCCCTTTTTGATCCTGACATTGCAGTCTATTCCCAGGAGTTATTAGTGATGTTAGCCTTACAGCAGTAACTATTTCCATCCTGAAATTGCTGTCCCTGAGGTTTAAGTGACGTTAGAGTTTCAGCAGGTTCTGTTCTACCTATCCCCAGTTATAAAACACTAGGGTAGTCTAGCTGTGGTCCTCTCAGCATCAACCAGCAGGGTAACTATTCTACCTATCCCCAGTTATAAAACACTAGGGTAGTCTAGCTGTGGTCCTCTCAGCATCAACCAGCAGGGTAACTATTCTACCTATCCCCAGTTATAAAACACTAGGGTAGTCTAGCTGTGGTCCTCTCAGCATCAACCAGCAGGGTAACTATTCTACCTATCCCCAGTTATAAAACACTAGGGTAGTCTAGCTGTGGTCCTCTCAGCATCAACCAGCAGGGTAACTATTCTACCTATCCCCAGTTATAAAACACTAGGGTAGTCTAGCTGTGGTCCTCTCAGCATCAACCAGCAGGGTAACTATTCTACCTATCCCCAGTTATAAAACACTAGGGTAGTCTAGCTGTGGTCCTCTCAGCATCAACCAGCAGGGTAACTATTCTACCTATCCCCAGTTATAAAACACTAGGGTAGTCTAGCTGTGGTCCTCTCAGCATCAACCAGCAGGGTAACTATTCTACCTATCCCCAGTTATAAAACACTAGGGTAGTCTAGCTGTGGTCCTCTCAGCATCAACCAGCAGGGTAACTATTCTACCTATCCCCAGTTATAACACACTAGGGTAGTCTAGCTGTGGTCCTCTCAGCATCAACCAGCAGGGTAACTATTCTACCTATCCCCAGTTATAAAACACTAGGGTAGTCTAGCTGTGGTCCTCTCAGCATCAACCAGCAGGGTAACTATTCTACCTATCCCCAGTTATAAAACACTAGGGTAGTCTAGCTGTGGTCCTCTCAGCATCAACCAGCAGGGTAACTATTCTACCTATCCCCAGTTATAAAACACTAGGGTAGTCTAGCTGTGGTCCTCTCAGCATCAACCAGCAGGGTAACTATTCTACCTATCCCCAGTTATAAAACACTAGGGTAGTCTAGCTGTGGTCCTCTCAGCATCAACCAGCAGGGTAACTATTCTACCTATCCCCAGTTATAAAACACTAGGGTAGTCTAGCTGTGGTCCTCTCAGCATCAACCAGCAGGGTAACTATTCTACCTATCCCCAGTTATAAAACACTAGGGTAGTCTAGCTGTGGTCCTCTCAGCATCAACCAGCAGGGTAACTATTCTACCTATCCCCAGTTATAAAACACTAGGGTAGTCTAGCTGTGGTCCTCTCAGCATCAACCAGCAGGGTAACTATTCTACCTATCCCCAGTTATAAAACACTAGGGTAGTCTAGCTGTGGTCCTCTCAGCATCAACCAGCAGGGTAACTATTCTACCTATCCCCAGTTATAAAACACTAGGGTAGTCTAGCTGTGGTCCTCTCAGCATCAACCAGCAGGGTAACTATTCTACCTATCCCCAGTTATAAAACACTAGGGTAGTCTAGCTGTGGTCCTCTCAGCATCAACCAGCAGGGTAACTATTCTACCTATCCCCAGTTATAAAACACTAGGGTAGTCTAGCTGTGGTCCTCTCAGCATCAACCAGCAGGGTAACTATTCTACCTATCCCCAGTTATAAAACACTAGGGTAGTCTAGCTGTGGTCCTCTCAGCATCAACCAGCAGGGTAACTATTCTACCTATCCCCAGTTATAAAACACTAGGGTAGTCTAGCTGTGGTCCTCTCAGCATCAACCAGCAGGGTAACTATTCTACCTATCCCCAGTTATAAAACACTAGGGTAGTCTAGCTGTGGTCCTCTCAGCATCAACCAGCAGGGTAACTATTCTACCTATCCCCAGTTATAAAACACTAGGGTAGTCTAGCTGTGGTCCTCTCAGCATCAACCAGCAGGGTAACTATTCTACCTATCCCCAGTTATAAAACACTAGGGTAGTCTAGCTGTGGTCCTCTCAGCATCAACCAGCAGGGTAACTATTCTACCTATCCCCAGTTATAAAACACTAGGGTAGTCTAGCTGTGGTCCTCTCAGCATCAACCAGCAGGGTAACTATTCTTAGACCCATCAGCTCTGCTCCCAGCAGGCTATTCCATCTGCAGGTCAGATGGGTCTCTCCTGCTCCAGGAGTGTGTGTGTGTGTGTGTGTGTGTGTGTGTGTGTGTGTGTGTGTGTGTGTACCTGCAATGTGTGTGTGTGTGTGTGTGTGTGTGTGTGTGTGTGTGTGTGTGTACCTGCAATGTGTGTGTGTGTGTGTGTACCTGCAGTGTGTGTGTGTGTGTGTGTACCTGCAGTGTGTGTGTGTACCTGCAGTGTGTGTGTGTGTACCTGCAGTGTGTGTGTACCTGCAGTGTGTGTACCTGCAGTGTGTGTGTACCTACCTGCAGTGTGTGTATGTAAGTCCCAGTAGGCTCCTGCGCCACTCTCCTTCCTGTTAATAAGAATGTAGGACACTGTTAGAGGAACAGGGGAGCAGGGAAACAGAGGAACAGGGAAACAGAGCAACAGGGAAACAGGGAAACAGAGGAACAGGGAAACAGAGGAACAGAGGAACAGAGGAACAGGGAAACAGAGGAACAGGGAAACAGAGAAACAGGGAAACAGAGCAACAGGGAAACAGGGGAGCAGGGAAACAGGGGAGCAGGGAAACAGGGGAGCAGGGAAACAGGGGAGCAGGGAAACAGGGGAGCAGGGAAACAGGGGAGCAGGGAAACAGGGGAGCAGGGAAACAGGGGAGCAGGGAAACAGGGGAGCAGGGAAACAGGGGAGCAGGGAAAAAGAGGAGCAGGGAAACAGAGGAACAGGGGAGCAGAGGAACAGGGAAACAGGGTAACAGAGGAACAGAGGAAACAGGGAAACAGAGGAACAGGGGAGCAGGGAAACAGAGGAACAGGGAAACAGAGCAACAGGGAAACAGGGAAACAGGGAAACAGAGGAAACAGGGGAACAGGGAAACAGAGGAAACAGGGGGAACAGGGGAACAGGGGAACAGGGGAACAGGGGAACAGAGAAACAGGGTGAACGGGAACATCAAGGGAACCAGACAGACAGACACCTTCAATGTGAAGTGTTGTGTTTCCTATAGATGGTGGACAAGCTGAGAGAGCACCTCAACAGACACCTGCCTCGTCTGGGGAAGAAGAAGATCGACGTGCTGGTGGTGAACTACGTGGCCAAGCTGGTGTGTGTTCTTACTCTACAGTGCATTACCCAAACACTGTTTTCATTGTTTTTATGGTTACACAAAGAAAGGGCTGAGACAAACAGATTGTAGTTGAGAAATGACAATAACCATTATCCTCCAATACATTTATTTCCTCCTGTGGATGACAGATCTACTTCCCACTGTTCACAGCTCAGTCATGACGTCAGAGAGGCTCTGTACGGTACATCATACATAGATATCACTGACTGAAGAACACCCTGAACCTTACATGGAAATAATGCACTCCATATCAGGAAGACACAAGCCTTTTCCATAAAGTGTGTGTGAGTGTGAGATTGTGTGTCAGGATGTAAATGTGGTAGTGTTCCTTCCTGTTATTGCAGTAAGAGAGAGGGGAGAAGAGGATGTGAGGAGTCATGCTTGGTCAGTCACAGTGTGTGTTAGTTGGCTAGCGGTGTGTGTGTGTGTGTGTGGGGATGTAATGGGTGTGAAAGTGGCAGTGTATAAATAAATCATAGTGCTCTTGCTACGTGTTGGCATGGACTACTATTCATTTGTTGCTCAATAGAGAAAATAGGAAGTGTTACAGTGTGTGAAGCTGTAGAAATAGGAAGTGAATGTGAAACGCTTTAATAGTGGTCTTATCATGTAACATTTGAGTAAATCAGATGTTTAAATTCTCAGAGCATTCATCCCTGACCTCTTTTCTGTGTGTTTGTGCTTGTTTGGTGTGTGTGTTTGGTGTGTGGGTGTTTAATGTGTGTGTTTGGTGTGTGTGTTTGGTGTCTGGGGGTGTTTGGTGTGGGTGTGGTGTGTGGGTGTTTGGTGTGTGTGTGTGTTTGGTGTGTGTGGGTGTTTGGTGTGGTGTATGTGTGGGTGTTTGGTGTGGTGTATGGGTGTTTGGTGTGTGTGTGTGTGTGTAGCTGGAGCTGATCAGACGCATGCTGGAATCTGTGTGGCTGAAGTACAAACTGGGCCCTCTGGCCCTCTGCTTGTAAGTTGCTCCCTGTGTTAGTGTGTGTGTGTCAGTTTGTGTGTTAGTCAATTAGTGTGTGTGTTAGTGTGTGTGTGTGTGTGTGTGTCAGTTTGTGTGTTAGTCAATTAGTGTGTGTGTTAGTGTGTGTGTGTCAGTTTGTGTGTTAGTCAATTAGTGTGTGTGTTAGTGTGTGTGTGTGTCTACAGTGTGTATGTAAGTCCTGTTCCATTGCTGTTTACTATCCTATCTGCTGTAGAAAGCAGCAGGGGAGTTCAGCGGAGTGGGCAGTGTTTCACGTGATGTGTCGGATACTGGAGGCTACAAACACTCTGTGTCTCCCCCTCCCTCCTGGTAAGAAGAACCCTGTTTCATCTTCTCTAAATAACACTGTTTATTCATGTATTTGACCTTGTTCAACCTTCTCCAAATAACCAAAGCGTTAAACTTATTTTAACCTCCCTGTCCAGTGTCTCATAATAACAAAGCACTTGAACAGAGCTTATAAAGAGCCTGCCTCTACAATATGAAATAAATATTCAAGCAAACGGCATCTGACGTGGTGTTGCTGTGTGTCTGCAGGGTATCACACTCTCCTGTCCGTGTTGGGGGTTCGCTGTCTCCCCAGACACACCTTCCTGCAGTACGTTGACCATGGTGTCCTGCAGCTCACTGAGACCTTCGTCTCACGACTCATGACAGGTTCACACTGCCCTGCACGCACGCACGCACGCACGCACGCACGCACGCACGCACGCACGCACGCACACACACACGGCTATAGACACACACATACACAGACAGACACACACACACACACACACACACACACACAGGGCTATAGACACACAATACGTGCATATACCCTGTATATACACACATACACACAATTTATCAGATGGCATGATTCAGCTATTGTGCCATAATGTAATTTCTCAGTAATTACTACAGGAAGGTGTGTCCTCATGAATACTGAGTCAGAGAATTGGCAATACAGTTCTGTACTTTTCCACAGTAAGCTGGAACCTCTTAGATTCATTACTGTCTGACTTACAGTGTAACCGTGTCTGCCTCCTCCATGCTTCAATACAGATTAATACTGTAACCGTGTCAAAAGTGGGTTCTGGTCAAAAGTAGTGCACTATATAAGGAATAGTGTGGCATTTGGGACGTACACCTAGAGGTCAATCTAATCTAACAGAGGACACTAACAGCAATAGCTCAGTCACAAAATGTAAGATGCCGCTCTGTTCATTGATTTATCATGGTCACTGTAACTGTCAAAAAGCCTTTGAGTTATAGGTCTGGGAGTTCAGTGTGAAGGTGACATTAGAAAGATACAGTACACCACACACACACACACACACACACACACACACACACACACTGTTTATACAACAGGTGGGTCTAATCCTGAATGTTGATAGGTTAAAACCACATTCCAGCCGGTGTCTATTTCACAAATGACCACCGGCTAAATCTACGACTTTGAAATGCCTATTTACCATGTTCCATTTCACTGCGCAATCCACAGTTTCATCAATCCTGCTAGGAAATGTACAAACTTGATCTCCACTATAAAAAGCACATAGACATTAATTTTGTTTCAATATTGAATTGCGATCTCCACCGTCTCATATAAAGTGAATGTGTCCGAACCAGACAGACAACAAATTGAGCTGGTTGTCATAGCAACACACAACTTTTTTCCAGTTGACTAGCTAAATCGACACTTTGTTGCCAAAACTAAAATGGATGAGTAGCACATTTATTTAGATATTTTCGGCGACATGACTATGGGTGAATGGGGGAAAAAAGATATCAATAATTCCCAGGCATCCAGATTTGGAGGATACTGCGCTGAATGTGGGGCTTAGTTGTCTGTTCCCCTCTTTTCCTCTTCGACCCAGATGTTTCTGGAGGTCGAACCACACTTTCTGGACCAGACCCCTTGGTGTACCGGGAATCAGAGCCTGGGAGTTTTGGAGCTGGGCCATGTCCTTATCGGTGGTGGGAGGGTGGCTGTTTGTGTTATCTTTTCCTTGCCTTAGCTGTTTGATGTTGCCCAGAAATACATGATTCGAGGTGGTAAATTCAGTGTCCTTCATAAGGCACCAGCTGCGACCGATAGGTGGGTCGTTTAGAAACCGGTTGAGCCCACCCCGGAGTGCCAGGTAGCTACTTATGCTGTACTGCTCCCCCTTCCCATTTCGTACATTTCCATAAAACTGTCGGAGAAGGATGTTAAACTCTTCGTTAGTCAACAACTGTTTGTCTTCTCTGCTAGCCAGCCCTCGAAGCAACGCGCATCGCACTTTGTTTTCTGAACTGTTTTTTTCGTTGCGGTTTTTCTCTAGGTCATTCAATGGAGTGTCCTCCAGATCAAAATAGCTAAATGTGCTACTCATCCATTTTAGTTTTGGCAACAAAGTGTCGATTTAGCTAGTCAACTGGAAAAAAGTTGTGTGTTGCTATGACAACCAGCTCAATTTGTTGTCTGTCTGGTTCGGGACACATTCACTTTATATGAGACGGCAGGGAAAACAAAATTGAAATGGTCGGAGAGACAGACAGCAAGTTTTATACACATTTCTGCTGTTGAAAACCAAATGCTACTCTGTAAGAAATGGGAGATAATGTCTAGATGCTTTTTTTATAGTGGAGATCAAGTTTCTACATTTCCTGGCAGGGTTGATGAGACAGTCATAATTTCGCCTGGCATAGAACATGTGCTCTCTCGTTAGGACACTTGGTTCATCATAGTGCTTGATAGTTTTTGCGACTGCACTCGAAGAAACATTAAAAGTTCTTGAAATTTCCAGGATTGACGGACCTTCATGTGTTAAAGTAATGATGGACTGTCGTTTCTCTTTGCTTATTTGAGCTGTTCTTGCCATAATATGGACTTGGTCTTTTACCAAATAGGGCTATCTTCTGTATACCACCCCTACCTTGTCACAACACAACTGATTGGCAGGTACTGTAGTTGGAGTGAGGGACTGGAGTGAGGGACTGGAGTGAGGGACTGGATTGAGGGACTGGAGTGAGGGACTGTGTTGTGTAGATGTTGAACATTGTAGTGTTTACCAAGACAAAGAATGGAATGTAAGCGCTAGAAGCCCAAGTGCCAGTACCACTCCCACCCACAGTCCTGCAGGGTTTTATCCCTGTTAGACACAAGCTCAGACTAAACATGCCCTTATCCCTCATCCACTGTTTGAATTGCAACAATACTTGCATTCATATCTTCATATCTATAGTTGTTTCTTTACAAAGACATTGAAGTGTTATTGCTATACCCAAACAGTTTGCTTCAGAGAATCTAAATGTCTTGAGTTACTCTCTTGTAATACAAAGGTCAACTAGTACAAACCCTCCCTGACAGATAGTCAGTACCTGGTAAGAAGAATGGCGCAATGCTTACAGCCCTAGATACCCGTTCATGCTTGGACACGTTTATCAATACTTGCATTGACATCTCAATCTTTTAAGATATCCCATTACAATACAGTCTTGTATTAAGATGTTACAATACCCAAACAGTGGGATGTTAGTGTGGTAACAGGAACACTGACTCTTTTTGTACCTGGTAACAATCAGAAGGCAATACTAGAAACTGTTTCATGCCTGGCCAGTTTCAGTACAGTTTATATCACAGCTCTTCCTCAGGGGACAAACAAAACAATCTCTGAAGATGAAAGCAAAGTACAAAACATGAAGTTTTCCGTAATTAGTCTAGACGGTGATAAGGAACATTTCAGAATTCTGGGGAATAAGTTCTTTATAAGAAAGTGGCAAAATTAATTGGTGTAATTGCCCTTAAAGTGTTTTGAATAATGTAGTAGTCAGAGATGGTTGATAATGTTTGATATGGACTTTACCTTGGTGTTTTTCACACTCCCAGAAAGTCCTCCTGGGACAATAGAAACAGTATTACTGAAGATGAAAGGTTTAGATGATTTTAAGTAATTAAAAAACTGTCTATTTTTTCTCTTGTGTAGATCTAGACAACAGTGATGCCAACGAGGAGCTGAAGTTCAGCATTCTGAAGAGACTACCGGAGGTAAAAGTTACATTTCTCTCAAAGGTGTTAATTGCATTGTGTAGTTGCTGATGTTTGTTACTTCCAGCTGTCTAAGCAGTGGAATGTAATATTTTTTTTTGGCCAATCAGAGGATTCTTGGACTGTTGTTGCAACCAAGAGAGGAAGTGAAGAAGGTACAACAGAGAAACACAGACACATTCCTTCTGCTGTTCATTCTCATATTCATAGGGGGGGATTCCGACCCGAGTTAAGCGCGCGTAAATGGAACGTAATTCCCTTTAGATGCACTTCTCTCTCTGCATATTCTGACCTCGGTTTTGTTTGGGGTGGAGGCTAGAGTGTGGTGGAGGTGTCTACAGATACGTCGTATACTGACCTCGGTTTTGTTTGGGGTGGAGGCTAGAGTGTGGTGGAGGTGTCTACAGATACGTCGTATACTGACCTCGGTTTTGTTTGGGGTGGAGGCTAGAGTGTGGTGGAGGTGTCTACAGATACGTCGTATTCTGACCTCGGTTTTGTTTGGGGTGGAGGCTAGAGTTTGGTGGAGGTGTCTACAGATACGTCGTATTCTGACCTCGGTTTTGTTTGGGGTGGAGGCTAGAGTGTGGTGGAGGTGTCTACAGATACGTCGTATTCTGACCTTGATTTAATTCCCTCATAATTCCACCACCTTTATGCGTGATGAAACCATGAATAAGGTCTAGTGAACCTACTGGACTCAAGTGGGACAGTGAAATAGGCTATAAATAGCTGAGCCGTTATTCAGAATTTTAATTGTATACCCTCATAATTTGCGTGGATGAAATGTGGAGATCCAAGCTACAGGCTTCTGTAGGGCTGAACCTGCTAACTTGATGTATGCGCTTTCAAATGTTTTATGACTGGGCTTTTCGCCGTTTTATTTGACAATTTGTATCATGTTAAATATTAGGCACTATCAGGAGCCACCATCAGTAATACCCACATACATTTAGAAGTGTTAGTTTTCTACAATTTGTACCTTACATTTTGCATCATTCCATTCTGTTGAGCTTTATTTTCTCTGTCACATCAGTGTAGTTGTTCCTGAAGGTCTCTAGCATTACTGGATCATATTAGACTAACGTTGTGCAATAATTTAGGACATGTAGCCTATTAGAACATTATGGAACTCAGACCACACGTAGCAGGTTAAACCTGGAGCCTGACTCACGGTTCACCACGACTGGACCGTTGTGAGAATCAGGGTAGACTCACGGTTCACCACGACTGGACCGTTGTGAGAATCAGGTTAGACTCACGGTTCACCACGCCTGGACCGTTGTGAGAATCAGGGTAGACTCACGGTTCACCACGACTGGACCGTTGTGAGAATCAGGTTAGACTCACGGTTCACCACGACTGGACCGGTGTGAGAATCAGGGTAGACTCACGGTTCACCACGCCTGGACCGTTGTGAGAATCAGGGTAGACTCACGGTTCACCACGCCTGGACCGTTGTGAGAATCAGGGTAGACTCACGGTTCACCACGCCTGGACCGTTGTGAGAATCAGGGTAGACTCACGGTTCACCGCGCCTGGACCGTTGTGAGAATCAGGGTAGACTTATAGGACTATTGTTCTGATTCAGTGTTTAATAGTCACATGTACAGGGTTTCAGGTGTGATTACAGGGTACAGTGAAAATCTTAGGCTCCAAGCTCCAACATGCAGGACTAAGGGAAATAAAATAATGACAATGGTAATAAAACAATAGAAATAGCACTATATACATCATAATAACTGTGGCAGTGATGAATAATACATGTCCACTGGGGTGGAGGCAGAGGAAAGACTGTTGAGGAGGTGGGGGAATGACTGCAGGGGAGCAGAGTAAAGACTGTTGAGGAGGTGGGGGGAATGACTGCAGGGGAGCAGAGTAAAGACTGTTGAGGAGGTGGGGGGAATGACTGCAGGGGAGCAGAGTAAAGACTGTTGAGGAGGTGGGGGAATGACTGCAGGGGAGCAGAGTAAAGACTGTTGAGGAGGTGGGGGGAATGACTGCAGGGGAGCAGAGTAAAGACTGTTGAGGAGGTGGGGGGAATGACTGCAGGGGAGCAGAGTAAAGACTGTTGAGGAGGTGGGGGAATGACTGCAGGGGAGCAGAGTAAAGACTGTTGAGGAGGTGGGGGAATGACTGCAGGGGAGCAGAGTAAAGACTGTTGAGGAGGTGGGGGGAATGACTGCAGGGGAGCAGAGTAAAGACTGTTGAGGAGGTGGGGGAATGACTGCAGGGGAGCAGAGTAAAGACTGTTGAGGAGGTGGGGGAATGACTGCAGGGGAGCAGAGTAAAGACTGTTGAGGAGGTGGGGGAATGACTGCAGGGGAGCAGAGGAAAGACTGTTGAGGAGGTGGGGGGAATGACTGCAGGGGAGCAGCATGATCATTGAGGGGTGTGAGGACCAAGTGAAATCAAATCAATAAAAATGATTAATAAAAATGAATTACAATTATAATATACATATTAACAACTGCAACAGTGATGAATGTCGTTGGGGTGGGGGCAGAGTAAAAGTCAGTTGGGGGGTGGGTGGGAAATGTCCATCGGGGGAGTAGCGGGGGGAAGGTAGCTGACTAGTGGTGGCTATTTAGCAGCCTGATGGTCTCAGGGCAGAAGCTATTGGCCAGTCTGTTCGTTTTTGTCATGATGCTCCTGTACTGCCCGCGTCTGAGTGATTGAAGTGGGGAGAACAGGGCGTGGCTCGGGTGGCTGAGGTCCTTGATGATCTTCTTGGCCTTACATTTACATTTACATTTTAGTCATTTAGCAGACGCTCTTATCCAGAGCGACTTACAGTAGTGAATGCATACATTTCATTTCATGCATTTTTTTTTCTCCGTACTGGTCCCCCGTGGGAATCGAACCAACAACCCTGGCGTTGCAAACACCATGCTCTACCAACTGAGCCACAGTTACTTCCTGAGACACCTGGTGGTGTAGGGTCCTGCGGGTCAGGCAGTGTGCACCAATGGTGCGTTCGGCTGCACTTATCACCCTCTGAAGTGCCTTGTGGTCCGCGGCGGTGGAGTTGCCGCAGCAGGCTGGGATGCAGCCCAACAGTATGCTCTCAATGGTGCTCCTATAGAACACTCTGAGCGCCCTCGGGGACAGGCCGAAGTTCAACCCCTATTCTACACTTTTTCCACCTTCCAATATTTCATACATTGAATCAAACCACTGTATTTTTTATTCATAAATATATTTTGTGAGTAAAGGCTCTCCAAACCGGTTGGTTTATGATTCATACATACTTTCCTAAGACTAAAATGTGCCTAAATAATCTAACAGATCAGAGTATTTTTAAATCTACCAGTTGAAACGAAGATAAAGATGTATAGATGTCTTTCTTTCATTGATCCCTATTGTCTGAGCCCGTTCTCTCCATCTATTCTAGTCTGTCAACAAAATTATAATTAAGGGTACACCGTATTTAAAGGGATGCCTTAAGCCGGGTGTACACTACATTATTTTGGCCCTGATTTAGCTGCCCCAGACAAGTTGAGATCGGAGACAAAATCCCCAGAAGAAGCCAGTGAGATGACGTTGTTTCGCAGGATGTGTAGACTCGCGAGAAGGAGCGATGACTACTACTAGTATGCGTTTGTACTTGCCTTCAAAGCCAAAGTGCGCCTCCAAGTCGGTTTGAAATCGTTACAGCTCTGAAGCTCACAAGCAATGTTATTCAATTCAAAATGTTGGCTTGATATTTCAACTCTGTATGGCAAGAGTGAATGTCTGACTGAAAACGTTTGAGGCTGCTTTGAGCCACAGCTCGTTGTAGCTACGTTAAATCTAATCACCATATTGGCTTTAAGAGAAATGTCCTGAAAACCATATTGGCTTTAATAAGAGAAATGTCCTGAAAACCATATTGGCTTTAATAAGAGAAATGTACTGAAAACCATATTGGCTTTAAGAGAAATGTCCTGAAAACCATATTGGCTTTAAGAGAAATGTCCTGAAAACCATATTGAATGAAAACTCCACGAGAAAATCTGTTGGCCAGCAAGTGGGAGGGTTTTCATCGGTTGAATTACATGTGCAAGGGAAACGCCTGCAAAGCCCGTTACGCACCTGCATAAGGTAAGTCTGAATACCAACTACTGAGAAGTGCGTAGGAAAGGCGTGCGTAAGAAAGGCGTCATTTCCTAAGTCAGAATCGGGCCCATAGCGAATAGCGACTCATTTACCAGTCAACACGATAGGTTTTACACAGGTTGAGAAACTTCTGTTGAAGGCCTGGTGATAGAGGACATGGGGTAACCAGATGACTGTTGCTGTTATTTCCAGCCCATGGAGCAGAGGATCTGTCACCTGTGGGATCACCCCATCAGTTCAGCCTGTATCTCCAGAGACTATGTCAGAGGCCTGCTGGAGAAACACGCCAAAACCAAAGTAACACTGTCTTATTCAGCTTCCACTAATCAACTGTACAATCACCAATTCAATACCACCAAGAGCAGGAAGTAAATACTGCTGGACTTGATTAGTTAGATGCTTTGTCTGTTGTTCCAGGGTTCTATGTTCATGGAGAGAGACGAGCCTGGCTTCAGGCCTGAGTTCCTGCCTCTCACCTTCCTGACCAAAATTCTGTTGGATGTGGAAGATCGAGGTATTTATTCAGAGAATGTTTCTCTTGTCTCTACAAGTGAAACTAGCTTATTAAACAGCCAAGCCAAACTGTGTACTGTGTGTGTACTGTGTGTGTACTGTGTGTGTACTGTGTGTGTACTGTGTGTGTTCTGTGTGTGTGTACTGTGTGTGTTCTGTGTGTGTGTATTGTGTGTGTTCTGTGTGTGTACTGTGTGTGTGCTCTGTGTGTGTGTACTGTGTGTGTTCTGTGTGTGTATTGTGTGTGTTCTGTGTGTGTATTGTGTGTGTTCTGTGTGTGTACTGTGTGTGTGTTCTGTGTGTGTATTGTGTGTGTACTGTGTGTGTACTGTGTGTGTACTGTGTGTGTACTGTGTGTGTTCTGTGTGTGGGTGTCTGATGGTGTGTCTATTCTGTGTTGCAGCTCTGAACCCTTTTGAGGAGCAGGAGAATGTGGATGCCAGGTTTGTGGAGGAGACGGCTCTGAAACAGACTCTGATCCTGCTGGGCTTCCAGGACAAGTGAGGGAGTGAAAGACCGAGAGGTGAAGGGAGGTGAAGAAAGAGGGGGAGCAGGTCAAGGCTCCAAGTTATCACTCAACATTACATATTCCACTAATACTCAGAGAGCGGGGACTGTGTCAGAGAGCGGGGACTGTGTCAGAGAGCGGGGACTGTGTCAGAGAGCGGGGACTGTGTCAGAGAGCGGGGACTGTGTCAGAGAGCGGGGACTGTGTCAGAGAGCGGGGACTGTGTCAGAGAGCGGGGACTGTGTCAGAGAGCGGGGACTGTGTCAGAGAGCGGGGACTGTGTGAAATTACACTTTAAATGTTGATTACTCAACATTCCAATACATGAGAATCTATGAAAAGACATTTGATTCTGATGAACAATGGGTCTGGTGACAATAGTCACCGGTTAAGCATTCATTTGACAGATTTATATTTCTGCACTCTCTGCCTGTTGCTCAACTCTCCCACACAAACCAGATGGATGAGGCTCTTACAGTAAGAAGGAAAGTTATCTGGAAGGTGTATGAATTACCACAACATGTGTCCTGTATGATGTCTGTACATTTCCATTTCAGAGGAACTGATGCATGGTTAGATTTCAGGAATAACACAGTGATTTGGAGTGAAATCCAGGAAATGCGTTGGATCAGGTACAATAATAAACTGGAAAAGGGATTTTTTTGTAATGTTTACACGTGTGTAAAGCCATATTGTATCAATTAAACTCTAAATAAAATATTTGTTGCATGTTTCTAACAACTGTGTCTTCGTTCAATAAGACTGCTCATGATAGCCGTGGCAGCGTCACATTGACACTATTCCCTATGACTCATACAGTGACATTAAGGGACAGATAAGTAAACCATAAATAAGTACATTATCCCATCATCACTCTGATTATCACATGCTAATGTTAGCCACTGTGCTGCAGTGTGGATTGTTATGGTTGAGACAGTCAGAGACACACCCTGTTAGCTGAGGGAACAGACTGAGACCTGGCTGACTCCACAGATACAGTCGCTCAGGAAATGAACAGGCGTTCTACAGAATATCTGATGTCACTGGTTTGGATGCTTCCACAAGTCACAACACCAGGCACACTTCTCCCAAAGCCAAACTTTGATTCTCAGAATCGTAGATCTCTCTCTCTCTCTCTCTCTCTCTCTCTCTCTCTCTCTCTCTCACTCTCTCACTCTCTCTCTCACTCTCTCACTCTCTCACTCTCTCACTCTCTCACTCACTCTCTCTCACTCTCTCTCACTCTCACACACACCACTTTCTCTTCCTCCTTTACCAGAAATGTAAAGAATCATCAGTGAAATCCCTCTGAAAGATTCTCTGTGAGGTCTAGGTTACTGGAGGAGGGTAAATAGAAACAGCTACAGTATTGCCAGTAAGACCTCGTGCCTCTGACTTCAGCAGAAATACAACCCAGATGCATGGCACGCTCCCTGCTCCGCTTCTCAGGAAGGAAAAAGGATCAACACAGCAGACGAGGTTAAAATATACCTGCTGTTTAATGAGCTGTGCTTGTGTTGAGAATCTAAAGGTCCTATGATGATTGGCTGCTACACTCCTAGATACATATTCTCCTGTCCCTGGTAACCCGAGTATCTCATATGGAGTGCTATTAGTGCCAACAGAAATTTAACTGAATTAAATGTATGTTGTCACTCTATAGTCCCAGATAGATCTAGGTGGGTTAGACATAGTAGTAGAGGGGTTGGTCCAGGTCTACAGTATATCTCAATGGGTTTAGTCCAGGTCTACAGTATATCTCAATGGGTTTGGTCCAGGTCTACAGTATATCTCAATGGGTTTGGTCCAGGTCTACAGTATATCTCAATGTGTTTGGTCCAGGTCTATATCTCAATAGGTTTGGTCCAGGTCTACAGTATATCTGAATGGGTTTGGTCCAGGTCTACAGTATATCTCAATAGGTTTGGTCCAGGTCTATATCTCAATGGGTTTGGTCCAGGTCTACAGTATATCTCAATGTGTTTGGTCCAGGTCTACAGTGTATCTCAATGGGTTTGGTCCAGGTCTACAGTATATCTCAATATGTTTGGTCCAGGTCTATATCTCAATGGATTTGGTCCAGGTCTACAGTATATCTCAATATGTTTGGTCCAGGTCTATATCTCAATGGATTTGGTCCAGGTCTACAGTATATCTCAATGGGTTTGGTCCAGGTCTATATCTCAATGTGTTTGGTCCAGGTCTACAGTATATCTCAATGTGTTTGGTCCAGGTCTACAGTATATCTCAATGTGTTTGGTCCAGGTCTACAGTATATCTCAATGTGTTTGGTCCAGGTCTACAGTATATCTCAATGGGTTTGGTCCAGGTCTATATCTCAATGTGTTTGGTCCAGGTCTACAGTATATCTCAATGGGTTTGGTCCAGGTCTATATCTCAATATGTTTGGTCCAGGTCTACAGTATATCTCAATGGGTTTGGTCCAGGTCTACAGTATATCTCAATGGGTTTGGTCCAGGTCTATATCTCAATATGTTTGGTCCAGGTCTACAGTATATCTCAATGTGTTTGGTCCAGGTCTACAGTATATCTCAATGGGTTTGGTCCAGGTCTACAGTATATCTCAATGGGTTTGGTCCAGGTCTATATCTCAATGTGTTTGGTCCAGGTCTACAGTATATCTCAATGGGTTTGGTCCAGGTCTATATCTCAATAGGTTTTGGTTCAGGCTTGCGAATGTGTCTGATGTTGGTGCCGGGCTCGGAGGGTTTGAAGGGGGCCAGGGCTCCGTAGGGCTTGGGCAGGGGCAGGGTGTCCCCCAGGGGGATGTAGGCGTTGGGTCGGGCCTCGGCCGTGGTGTACACCCCACTAGGGAGCTGGGACCTCTCCTCCTCCTCCACCAGCTGTAACAGAGGAGAGAATCCAGGTCCTCAACATAGTATACCATATACTGGTATTTAACTCATGGTATACTGTACATCTAAAACAGTATCTAGAAATGTACTGGAGAGAACAGGGTTCAATGTACTGAACATTGCAGATAGAAATACCATGAATAGAGCTGACAAGATTCCTCATTTTCTACATGTCAGAAAGGCACGTCTATTCTACATAAAACGTTTCTATCTGATTGCCAGACAGTCAAAGTGTTAAATGCAGTGTTAACTTATCAGTGTAGAGGTACAAAAGTTCAGCATCAAGTTCAACATTTATGAATTCATCCATTAATTATCCATAATTCAAAGTCCTGTGGTAGAGGGCCATGGAGGGTGACTGACCCTGTCTTTCTCCTGCTGGTCGGCCTGTCTGCGCTGCTCATCCCTGAGGATGTGTTGCCACTCCAGCTCCAGGTCTTCAGAGGGGGGCAGACCCTGGTCCAGGCGCCGGTGGCAGGTGTCCAGGAACAGCTCCCTCTCCTTCAGCTCCTGACAGGGGTGGGGTCAAGACATGGAATGTCAGGAAGAGGAAGATTATTAGGAGGATATTTGTGCTTGGGTAGATCGATGTAGGGAAAGAGGATGATGTCGTAAAAGTTGGAAATCCTTAGACTTGACCTTAGCCTGGTCCCAGTTGGCTACAGGGATCTACACTATAATTCTTACACTTGACCTTAGCCTGGTCCCAGTTGGCTACAGGGATCTACAGTATAATTCTTAGACTTGACCTTAGCCTGGTCCCAGTTGGCTACAGGGATCTACAGTATAATTCTTAGACTTGACCTTAGCCTGGTCCCAGTTGGCTACAGGGATCTACAGTATAATTCTTAGACTTGACCTTAGCGTGCTCCCTGTTGGCTACAGGGATCTACAGTATGGGTCCACCAGACTAGGAAATGCTGGTCAATCTAAAAGAGTCTCCTATTTACCTGCTGCAGGGTCATGGCGCTGGCTTGGCGCATCGACAACTCAGACACCACGGCCATCATCCTCCTGGTTGACTCCTTGATACGGCCCTGCAACTCATTCACCTGAGAGAGAGGAGACGGGGTTGGTTAACGCACAGACAGCCTGACAGACATGATATTTGAAAAGACAGTTTCTCTAGCCGGCGGGGTAGTTGGGAACATGTTCTACTAGCCTGGTCTGAACAATGCTAGCCTGGTCTGAACAGTACTAGCCTTTGGCTAGCGGGCTACATTCATTTCCATTCCTGCCTCCAATACACACACAACATGTATATACTCAGACATACTCAGTCACCCAAAATAATGCACTCAAACTAATATCTAACATCCTCCAGATCAAACTAATATCTAACATCCTCCAGATCAAACTAATATCTAACATCCTCCAGATCAAACTAATATCTAACATCCTCCAGATCAAACTGATATCTAATATCCTCCAGATCAATCTAACATTTAACATCCTCCAGATCAATCTAATATCTAACATCCTCCAGATCAAACTGATAGCTAACATCCTCCAGATCAATCTAATATCCTCCAGATCAATCTAACATCCTCCAGATCAATCTAATATCTAACATCCTCCAGATCAAACTGATATCTAACATCCTCCAGATCAATCTAACATCTAACATCCTCCAGATCAAACTGATATCTAACATCCTCCAGATCAATCTAATATCTAACATCCTCCAGATCAATCTGACATCCTCCAGATCAAACTAATATCTAACATCCTCCAGATCAATCTAATATCCTCCAGATCAATCTAACATCCTCCAGATAAACTAATATCTAACATCCTCCAAATCAAACTAATATTTAACATCCTCCAGATCAATCTAATATCTAACATCCTCCAGATCAAACTGATATCTAACATCCTCCAGATCAAACTGATATCTAACATCCTCCAGATCAATCTAACATCCTCCAGATAAACAAATATCTAACATCCTCCAGATCAATCTAATATCCTCCAGATCAATCTAACATCCTCCAGATAAACTAATATCTAACATCCTCCAGATCAATCTGACATCCTCCAGATAAACTAATATCTAACATCCTCCAGATCAAACTAATATTTAACATCCTCCAGATCAATCTAATATCCTCCAGATCAATCTAACATCCTCCAGATAAACTGATATCTAACATCCTCCAGATCAAACTAATATCTAACATCCTCCAGATCAATCTAATATCTAACATCCTCCAGATCAAACTGATATCTAACATCCTTCAGATCAAACTAATATCTAACATCCTCCAGATCAATCTAACATCCTCCAGATCAAACTAATATCTAACATCCTCCAGATCAAACTAATATTTAACATCCTCCAGATCAAATTAATATCTAACATCCTCCAGATCAATCTAACATCCTCCAGATCAAACTAAAATCTAACATCCTCCAGATCAAACTAAAATCTAACATCCTCCAGATCAATCTAATATCTAACATCCTCCAGATCAAACTGACATCTAACATCCTCCAGATAAACTAATATCTAACATCCTCCAGATCAATCTAATATCCTCCAGATCAATCTAACATCCTCCAGATAAACTAATATCTAACATCCTCCAGATCAAACTAATATCTAACATCCTCCAGATCAATCTAATATCCTCCAGATCAATCTAACATCCTCCAGATCAATCTAATATCTAACATCCTCCAGATCAAACTGACATCTAACATCCTCCAGATAAACTAATATCTAACATCCTCCAGATCAATCTAATATCCTCCAGATCAATCTAACATCCTCCAGATAAACTAATATCTAACATCCTCCAGATCAAACTAATATCTAACATCCTCCAGATCAATCTAATATCTAACATCCTCCAGATCAAACTGATATCTAACATCCTCCAGATTAAACTAATATCTAACATCCTCCAGATCAATCTAACATCCTCCAGATCAAACTAATATCTAACATCCTCCAGATCAAACTGATATCTAACATCCTCCAGATCAAACTGATATTTAACATCCTCCAGATAAACTGATATCTAACATCCCCCAGATAAACTGATATCTAACATCCTCCAGATCAAACTGATATCTAACATCCTCCAGTAAAACTAATATCTAACATCCTCCAGATCAAACTGATATCTAACATCCTCCAGATCAATCTAATATCTAACATCCTCCAGATCAAACTGATATCTAACATCCTTCAGATCAAACTAATATCTAACATCCTCCAGATCAATCTAACATCCTCCAGATCAAACTAATATCTAACATCCTCCAGATCAAACTAATATTTAACATCCTCCAGATCAAATTAATATCTAACATCCTCCAGATCAATCTAACATCCTCCAGATCAATCTAACATCCTCCAGATCAATCTAATATCTAACATCCTCCAGATCAAACTGACATCTAACATCCTCCAGATAAACTAATATCTAACATCCTCCAGATCAATCTAATATCCTCCAGATCAATCTAACATCCTCCAGATAAACTAATATCTAACATCCTCCAGATCAAACTAATATCTAACATCCTCCAGATCAATCTAATATCTAACATCCTCCAGATCAAACTGATATCTAACATCCTCCAGATCAAACTAATATCTAACATCCTCCAGATCAATCTAACATCCTCCAGATCAAACTAATATCTAACATCCTCCAGATCAAACTGATATCTAACATCCTCCAGATCAAACTGATATTTAACATCCTCCAGATAAACTGATATCTAACATCCCCCAGATAAACTGATATCTAACATCCTCCAGATCAAACTGATATCTAACATCCTCCAGTAAAACTAATATCTAACATCCTCCAGATCAAACTGATATCTAACATCCTCCAGATCAATCTAATATCTAACATCCTCCAGATCAAACTGATATCTAACATCCTTCAGATCAAACTAATATCTAACATCCTCCAGATCAATCTAACATCCTCCAGATCAAACTAATATCTAACATCCTCCAGATCAAACTAATATTTAACATCCTCCAGATCAAATTAATATCTAACATCCTCCAGATCAATCTAACATCCTCCAGATCAAACTAAAATCTAACATCCTCCAGATCAAACTAATATCTAACATCCTCCAGATCAATCTAATATCTAACATCCTCCAGATCAAACTGACATCTAACATCCTCCAGATAAACTAATATCTAACATCCTCCAGATCAATCTAATATCCTCCAGATCAATCTAACATCCTCCAGATAAACTAATATCTAACATCCTCCAGATCAAACTAATATCTAACATCCTCCAGATCAATCTAATATCCTCCAGATCAATCTAACATCCTCCAGATCAATCTAATATCTAACATCCTCCAGATCAAACTGACATCTAACATCCTCCAGATAAACTAATATCTAACATCCTCCAGATCAATCTAATATCCTCCAGATCAATCTAACATCCTCCAGATAAACTAATATCTAACATCCTCCAGATCAAACTAATATCTAACATCCTCCAGATCAATCTAATATCTAACATCCTCCAGATCAAACTGATATCTAACATCCTCCAGATCAAACTAATATCTAACATCCTGCAGATCAATCTAACATCCTCCAGATCAAACTAATATCTAACATCCTCCAGATCAAACTGATATCTAACATCCTCCAGATCAAACTGATATTTAACATCCTCCAGATAAACTGATATCTAACATCCCCCAGATAAACTGATATCTAACATCCTCCAGATCAAACTGATATCTAACATCCTCCAGATCAAACTGATATCTAACATCCCCCAGATAAACTGATATCTAACATCCTCCAGATCAAACTGATATCTAACATCCTCCAGATCAAACTGATATCTAACATCCTCCAGATCAATCTAACATCCCCCAGATAAACTAATATCTAACATCCTCCAGATCAAACTGATATCTAACATCCCCCAGATAAACTGATATCTAACATCCTCCAGATCCCAGAGCCTCAGCTTGGCATGCTGGCTGCTGGGGCCCAGTGAGGTTATCTAAGCGTGCTGAGAGGATTTGCCTCAGAGTGCACAGCAACTTTGGCTCATTGGCTGTGTGTGTGTAACATGACTCATTGGCTGTGTGTGTGTAACATGGCTCATTGACTCATTGAGATAACTAACAGCCTTGGCCTGGTGGGCAGGTGATACTTCATCCAGGAGACACTGGGCTGGGCCCTGCAGGGAGCCGGGGTTAGAGGGCAGTCAGTCTGCTAGGCTGCACCAGGCACATGGAGCCACCACGCTCCAAGATCCTCTACCCCGACTGTGAGTGTGTGAATGGATGAGTTTGGCAGTAGATGCCTTCTTGGCTGCTTCCTGTGTGTGTGTGTGTGTGTGTGTGTGTGTGTACCCTTTTGGCTGCCTCCTGTGTGTGTGTGTGTGTGTGTGTACCCTTTTGGCTGCCTCCTGTGTGTGTGTGTGTGTGTGTGTGTGTGTGTGTGTGTGTGTGTGTGTGTGTGTGTGTGTGTGTAAGAGAGTACCTTCTTGGCTAGCTGCAGTGTGTCCTGCTTGCCGTTCTCGGCCTTAGCTCTGATTCGCTGAGAAAGCCGGGTCACCTGCTCAAACACCAAGTCCTTCTCCAGGAGCAGCTCTTCCCGCTCCGCCAAGCCAACCTCCAACTGAAACACACACACACACACACACACACACACACACACACACACACACACACACACACACACACACACACACACACACACACACACACACACACACACACACACACACACACACACACACAACACGCATTAACCCACATTAACATGAGACAGCTTCAACCTCAATCAATTATAACGACGGGATATGATTAATTGGTGGTAATCTTGATTGATGACTTCACCTTCCCTCAAGAAAGAAAAGTGGCATAGTTTGTGTTCTTAGTCTCCTTCAGATACACTGACCGTTTAGACTCAGACCTACCCACGGTTCTGAAATCTGCCTGCATGACTGTAAAGCAGCTTCAGTACTGTAGGCTTTACCTGTTCTATCTTCTGGATGAGTTCAACAGGAGATGGGTCGTTCCCCTCCAGCTCTCTGGCCCTGTTCTCCTGTCCTGGATCCTCCAAGGCCTTCTCTAGCTCCAACATACGCTCCTTACACTCTGACAGCTACAGGACAGGGAAGAGAGGAGACAGAAGAGAGGAGGCAGAAGAGAGGAGACAGAAGAGAGGAGACAGAAGAGAGGAGGCAGAAGAGAGGAGGCAGAAGAGAGGAGACAGAAGAGAGGAGACAGAAGAGAGGAGGCAGAAGAGAGGAGACAGAAGAGAACAGAGGAGAAGAGACAGAAGAGAGGAGACAGAAGAGAGGAGGCAGAAGAGAGGAGACAGAAGAGACAGAAGAGAGGAGACAAGAGAAGAGAGGACAAGAGAGGAGAAAAGAAGGGAGGAGAAGAGATGAGAGGAGATGAGAGGAGAAGAGAGGAGATAAGTCGACTTTTATTATCCATGAGAATATTCCAGAGACCATTGGAGGCTGCTGAGGGGAGGACAGCTCATAATAATGGCTGGAATGGAGCGAATGGAATGGCATCAAACACTTGGAAACCATGGAAACCATGTGTTTGATGTATTTGATACCATTCCACCGATTCCGGTCCAGCCATTACCACAAGCCTGTCCTCCCCAATTAAGGTGCCACCAACCTCCTGTGTCAGAGACCAACTTGACCTCACAATCATGTAAATTGTGTTGGGATGATGTGTTAGACAACACCATGATAGAAGTCAATATGGTTTGTTTCAGCATGACGAGCAGCTTAACAGATACACTAGGCTTCCTTTCCTGGTAACCATTATATCCTCAATTAGCCTTCATAGGGTTTGTTTCTGCATGATTTGCAGGTTAATAATGTGTAGGTTTCCTATCCTGGTAACCATTATATAATTTCTCATTATTCACAGAATTACTGTAAATCAGCTGTTGACCCCAGAATGGAGATTTGGGATGTGCACATCTTTCACACAGCCATGGTTTCTACACATGTCCATGCATGGAGCTCCACGTCACGCCACGGTATGAATGAACCCGTCGGGAGACATATCACCAGCCTCTCCTTTTGGTGTGTGATGCACATTCTTTTCCAGTTGAAGCTTTCTAATGAAGCAGAGCTGATTGGGAGGAGAAGAGGTCAACAGACAGGAAGAAAAAAGCAGCTCCTTTACGTCTTATCTTCTGCCTTTAATGAAGGAGTCATGATCCTGGCAGGTCTGTGGCAGGACGAGTGTAGCTGCATTAGTGGGACTCCTGTTTAACACCATACATCTCATATGATCAACTCATGGACTACAGTGGAAGTAACTCGCTCAGAGACAGTCTCACAGTTTCTCTGTCTCCAGTGTCTTCCTGTAATGTGATGTAATGTGTACGTGTTCTACTCTAACAACGGAATGAGATTTTGAAATGCCTCTGGTATTCATAATCAAACTCTGATGGACTAAAAGACGACTGTACTGTAGCCTGAGACCACCCTCAGAGAGAGAGACCGAGAGGAAAGAGAGAGCTGGAGAAAAAGAGGGAGAGCGCGAGAGAGAGAGAACAAGAGAATGTGAGAGTGAGAGATTGGATCTGAGACCTACATTACATTAGAGGCAGATGATTTACTATGAGATTGAATCCCTCTGCACACCACCCTCACATCACTCACATCAGTCAGAGAGAGAGACAGAGCTGCATGCTGGGGCCCATACTGGAGGATGTCACTGTCTCACTGCCTGACTGGCTGACAGTGACTGACTGTCTGGTTGGCTAACTGTCTCACTGACTGTCTGACTGTCTGGTTGGTTAACTGTCTCAGTGCCTGACTGACTGTCTGGTTGGCTAACTGTCTCACTGACTGTCTGACTGTCTGGTTGGTTAACCGTCTCAGTGCCTGACTGACTGTCTGGTTGGTTAACCGTCTCAGTGCCTGACTGACTGTCTGGTTAACCGTCTCAGTGCCTGCCTTACTGTCTGGTTGGTTAACTGTCTCAGTGCCTGACTGACTGTCTGGTTGGCTAACTGTCTCAGTGCCTGACGGACTGTCTGGTTGGCTAACTGTCTCAGTGCCTGACGGACTGTCTGGTTGGCTAACTGTCTCAGTGCCTGACTGACTGTCTGGTTGGTTAACTGTCTCAGTGCCTGACTGACTGTCTGGTTGGCTAACTGTCTCAGTGCCTGACGGACTGTCTGGTTGGCTAACTGTCTCAGTGCCTGACGGACTGTCTGGTTGGCTAACTGTCTCACTGCCTGACGGACTGTCTGGTTGGCTAACTGTCTCAGTGCCTGACTGACTGTCTGGTTGGTTAACTGTCTCAGTGCCTGACTGACTGTCTGGTTGGCGAACTGTCTCACTGCCTGACTGACTGTCTGGTTGGTTAACCGTCTCAGTGCCTGACTGACTGTCTGGTTGGTTAACCGTCTCACTGCCTGACTGACTGTCTGGTTGGTTAACCTTCTCAGTGCCTGACTGACTGTCTGGTTGGTTAACCGTCTCAGTGCCTGACTGACTGTCTGGTTGGTTAACCGTCTCAGTGCCTGACTGACTGTCTGGTTGGTTAACCGTCTCAGTGCCTGACTGACTGTCTGGTTGGCTAACCGTCTCACTGCCTGACGGACTGTCTGGTTGGCTAACTGTCTCAGTGCCTGACTGACTGTCTGGTTGGTTAACTGTCTCAGTGCCCGACTGACTGTCTGGTTGGTTAACTGTCTCAGTGCCTGACTGACTGTCTGGTTGGCGAACTGTCTCACTGCCTGACTGACTGTCTGGTTGGTTAACCGTCTCAGTGCCTGACTGACTGTCTGGTTGGTTAACCGTCTCACTGCCTGACTGACTGTCTGGTTGGTTAACCTTCTCAGTGCCTGACTGACTGTCTGGTTGGTTAACCGTCTCAGTGCCTGACTGACTGTCTGGTTGGTTAACCGTCTCAGTGCCTGACTGACTGTCTGGTTGGTTAACCGTCTCAGTGCCTGACTGACTGTCTGGTTGGCTAACCGTCTCACTGCCTGACGGACTGTCTGGTTGGCTAACTGTCTCAGTGCCTGACTGACTGTCTGGTTGGTTAACTGTCTCAGTGCCCGACTGACTGTCTGGTTGGTTAACTGTCTCAGTGCCTGACTGACTGTCTGGTTGGCTAACTGTCTCACTGCCTGACGGACTGTCTGGTTGGCGAACTGTCTCAGTGCCTGACTGACTGTCTGGTTGGCGAACTGTCTCACTGCCTGACTGACTGTCTGGTTGGTTAACTGTCTCAGTGCCTGACTGACTGTCTGGTTGGCGAACTGTCTCACTGCCTGACTGACTGTCTGGTTGGTTAACCATCTCAGTGCCTGACTGACTGTCTGGTTGGTTAACTGTCTCAGTGCCTGACTGACTGTCTGGTTGGCTAACCGTCTCAGTGCCTGACTGACTGTCTGGTTGGCTAACCGTCTCAGTGCCTGACTGACTGTCTGGTTGGCTAACCGTCTCAGTGCCTGACTGACTGTCTGGTTGGTTAACTGTCTCAGTTCCTGACTGACTGTCTGGTTGGTTAACCGTCTCACTTCCTGACTGACTGTCTGGTTGGTTAACTGTCTCAGTTCCTGACTGACTGTCTGGTTGGCTAACCGTCTCTGCCTGACTGACTGTCTGGTTGGTTAACCGTCTCACTGCCTGACTGACTGGTTGGCTAACTGTCTCAATGCCTAACTGTCTGTGTGGTTGGCTAACTGTCACTGCCTGACTGGCTAACTGTCACTGCCTGACTGACTGGCTGGTTGGCTAACTGTGTCACTGCCTGACTGTCTGTCTGGTTGGCTAACTGTGTCACTGCCTGACTGTCTGTCTGGTTGGCTAACTGTCACTGCCTGACTGGCTAACTGTCTCTGCCTGACTGACTGGCTGGTTGGCTAACTGTGTCACTGCCTGACGGTCTGTCTGGTTGGCTAACTGTGTCACTGCCTGACTGTCTGGTTGGCTAACTGTCTCACTGCCTGACTGGTTGGCTAACTGTCTCACTGCCTGACTGACTGGTTGGCTAACCGTCTCAATGCCTGACTGACTGTCTGTCTGGTTGGCTAACTGTCTCAATGCCTGACTGCCTGACTGGCTGGTTGGCTAACTGTCACTGCCTGACTGACTGTCTGGTTGGCTAACTGTCTCAATGTCTGACTGACTGTCTGTCTGGTTGGCTAACTGTCTCAATGCCTGACTGCCTGACTGGCTGGTTGGCTAACTGTCACTGCCTGACTGACTGTCTGGTTGGCAAAACTGTCTCAATGTCTGACTGACTGTCTGTCTGGTTGGCTAACTGTCTCAATGCCTGACTGGCTGGTTGGCTAACTGTCTCACGGCCTGACTGACTGTCTGGTTGGCTAACTGTCTCACTGTCAGGCAGTGAGACAGGGCAGCTCTGTACTGTAAAAAAGTTGAATTGTTTATTTGGAAGCGATTAAAGGTTGCTTCTGGCTTAGGTCAAGGAAAGCTATCCAGAGTGTATATTGAATTTCACACACAAACTTTAATATTTTATACTGTGTGATCTTAAGTGCATTCTAACAACAGACACATTCCCCTCTGAAGTGTAAACAGCCTGAGAATAAGAGACATCTGTTTCACAGTAACACATTGTTGTTTAATGTGATCACATCATGGTGGATCGTGAGTGGATTGTGAACGCTGTTTACTTCCTCTCTGCCAATACCACAATCCCCCTGACTGTCTAAATCACACAGTCTCCCCCTGACTGTCTAAATCACAGTCTCCCCCTGACTGTCTAAATCACACAGTCTCCCCCTGACTGTCTAAATCACACAGTCTTCCCCTGACTGTCTAAATCACACAGTCTCCCCCTGACTGTCTAAATCACACAGTCTTCCCCTGACTGTCTAAATCACACAGTCTTCCCCTGACTGTCTAAATCACACAGTCTCCCCCTGACTGTCTAAATCACACAGTTTCCCCCTGACTGTCTAAATCACAGTCTCCCCCTGACTGTCTAAATCACACAGTCTCCCCCTGACTGTCTAAATCACACAGTCTTCCCCTGACTGTCTAAATCACACAGTCTTCCCCTGACTGTCTAAATCACACAGTCTCCCCCTGACTGTCTAAATCACACAGTCTCCGCCTGACTGTCTAAATCACACAGTCTTCCCCTGACTGTCTAAATCACACAGTCTCCCCCTGACTGTCTAAATCACACAGTCTCCGCCTGACTGTCTAAATCACACAGTCTTCCCCTGACTGTCTAAATCACACAGTCTCCCCCTGACTGTCTAAATCACACAGTCTCCCCCTGACTGTCTAAATCACACAGTCTCCGTCTGACTGTCTAAATCACACAGTCTCCGCCTGACTGTCTAAATCACACAATCTCCCCCTGACTGTCTAAATCACACAGTCTCCCCCTGACTGTCTAAATCACAGTCTCCCCCTGACTGTCTAAATCACAGTCTCCCTTGACTGTCAAAATCACATAGCCAACAGCACAGCTGAGGAACAGAGGGGACAGAGGGGTGGATGGATAGATGGATGAATGGCTTGACTGATTTATGGATGGAAGGTAACAGAATAGGACAAAACTATGGTAGAATTTCCCACTGTCAGAAAGCAGCTGAGCGGGGATTGGAGAGTTGAGGAGTCTGTCCCAATTCCATCCATACTCTCCAGTGGGCACTGAGAGCCCTGTGAGACTTGGGGCCATAAGAAGCCATTGCCCCTTAGTTATTGGGGCCAGGTTCCAGAATCCAGACAGAGACATTGGGGCCATCAGGGGACATCCACTGCCTGTTGGTCATTATGGACAGATTCCAGTAAAGAGCAGTGGGCCAATGACACCCCAACCCAGGCCTCAACCCTTGCTCTGGCCCCGGCTCCAATACTGGCTTGTCTGGCTTGTAGACAGAGAGAAGAATGTCTCTATAAAAGTGCCAGGTTATGGAACGACAAAGGTCACCTATTCAGCCGAGGAACAACCGAGGCATGGAATCCTAGAACAGTTCTGAATTCATTCACCCTTAGTAAAAAGCTAACTACAGTAACTAAGAGCAATGGATGATGTCAGGAAATTAAAGCTGAAATACCACCTGTCTGATGAGGCAACAGAGGTTGTCTCTCTCAGACTTAGCCTTTGTGACAGTGTTTGGGTTATATGATCGGTTACATTGGCACTGTAGCTAATGAGCCTCCTCTCTAACCCAGTGGTATTCAAAGTCAGGGTTGCAACCCCTAGTGGGGTCATGGTGGAACTGCAGTGGGGTCCCCCCCCCCAAAAATTAAAACATATAAGAGTACAGATTATTGTTACACGTTTTTGAAAAATATAATTTATTGAGTAAAAGTATTTATTGGTTTCTTTTCATTTTGATAAGAAAATACAATGAATTTAAGGTTATTTGTTGATATAAAAATCTAAATGTACAGATTTTAAGGTTTAAGATTTGGCCCAGGATGGAGTCGCGAGAAATTCTGGCTGAAAAAATGGGATCCCGCTGAATTTTTTGAATAGCATTGCTCTAACCCTTTGAGCACTGAACATCACAGGAGGATGGTGAAGGGAGGACGGCTCATAATAATGCCTGGAATGGAGAGAATGGAATGGTATTAAACACAAGGAAACCATGGAAACCATGTGTTTATTGGATTTGATACCATTCCATTCAATCCGTTCAGCCCATCCTCTGATTTAGAGTGCCACCAGCCACCAGTGCTGAGCTACTGAATCCATTAAAGATATGCACCGGAACTTTGGTGACTAGTAAATACTTTTTAAACCACCCGCTTTGGGCCGGATGTGTCAATGTGTAGTTCATACATGTATAATCTATGAGCAGATTACTCTCTTAAATAGCCACGAAAGCGACTGTTTTCTGGAAGCTGTGCTGTGCCATTTTCCCTACATTTTCCCCCCATGTGGGCCAGACCCTTAGCAAATCGAGTTTCAGCCAATGAGCTTCAGCCCTGCACCATTTGAGTGACGCACACACAACAGAGCGAGAGAGAGAGCGCAAAGGCGTGGTGCACATATCTGCACATATGTGACGTAGTACACCATTTTTGGGGACCACTTTTGGCTCGTGAGTGCTACTTTCAGAACTGCTGGATAAAAAGTATACAAAAGTACTGGAGAATCTCTTTAAGTGGCTTTTCTCTAGGGTGTCCTTGTCAGGTCCCTACTGGCAGATGGTGTCATGGAGAAGCTATCTGAGGAGCTACCCATTAGGCTACAGTACTCTCCAGTCAGAGATGTTGGCGAGGGTAGCCATGTTGCCGTACGACAGTAACGTTCAAAAGTGTCAGTTGGGTTGAATGTTTACATCAAACACTTACATGTGGAAGTAATTTATATATTATAAAAACAATGTTTTGACATATCACTGCACAAATGGGGCACATTTCAGTGGAAGAGTTTATGGCTACATCTCAAATGGGACCCTATTCCCTATATAGTGCACTACATTTAACCAGAGCCCAGGATACTATATAGGGAATAGGCAGCAATTTGGGATGCATCCCAAGTCTCTGAGAACATTTCTCTGAGCTGACAGGACTATAAGAACCTATAAAGGTGAGGAGAGACTGGAGTGACTCACCAGGCATCAATATTTACAGCATGAATTCCATTATACACACCTTTCTGTGTGTTATGTTTAGCTAAAGACTAGGTGGTACAACAAGGGACTTTAGATACACGTCTCCTTAGTAGGGGCCTTTCTTTGAGTCCTGACAGTGTTAAAGAGTCTGTGTAGTCCAACGTTAAGATATACTGGGGATATCAACGAGCAGTCAGTGCATGGGAAACTCTGAAATAAACATCATATTGTCCATCTAGGGCTCTGGTTAAAGGTAGAGGAAAACGTGAGGACTTGAAACAACCTGCTCTAAATCAAGTCAGGCCAGAGTTAGCAACCAGTTCTCAGAGGTTCCTATCCACTTCCTCCCGTCTGATGCTCTCATTCCTACCCGCCCTTTGACTGACAGTCCAGTGTTATCTGACGTCAGACAACAGGGTCGTATTCATAAGGCACTAAACGGAAGAAAACTGACTGAAACAGGGACTAGCTGAACAGGGAGGGACTAGCTGAACAGGGAGGGACTAGCTGAACAGGGAGGGACTAGCTGAACAGGGATGGACTAGCTGAACAGGGAGGGACTAGCTGAACAGGGAGGGACTAGCTGAACAGGGAGGGACTAGCTGAACAGGGAGGGACTAGCTGAACAGGGAGGGACTAGCTGAACAGGAAGGGACTAGCTGAACAGGGAGGGACTAGCTGAACAGGGATGGACTAGCTGAACAGGGAGGGACTAGCTGAACAGGGAGGGACTAGCTGAACAGGGAGGGACTAGCTGAACAGGGAGGGACTAGCTGAACAGGGAGGGACTAGCTGAACAGGGAGGGACTAGCTGAACAGGGAGGGACTAGCTGAACAGGGATGGACTAGCTGAACAGGGAGGGACTAGCTGAACAGGGAGGGACTAGCTGAACATGGAGGGACTAGCTGAACAGGGAGGGACTAGCTGAACAGGGAGGGACTAGCTGAACAGGGAGGGACTAGCTGAACAGGGAGGGACTAGCTGAACATGGAGGGACTAGCTGAACAGGGAGGGACTAGCTGAACAGGGAGGGACTAGCTGAACATGGAGGGACTAGCTGAACTGGGAGGGACTAGCTGAACAGGGAGGGACTAGCTGAACAGGGAGGGACTAGCTGAACAGGAAGGGACTAGCTGAACAGGGAGGGACTAGCTGAACATGGAGGGACTAGCTGAACAGGGAGGGACTAGCTGAACAGGGAGGGACTAGCTGAACAGGGAGGGACTAGCTGAACTGGGAGGGACTAGCTGAACAGGGAGGGACTAGCTGAACAGGGAGGGACTAGCTGAACAGGGAGGGACTAGCTGAACTAACCAACAAGAAAAGGTTTGTTTTTTCTTTTTCTGTTGCAAAGCGTTTTGGAACGCTTAGTGAATATGACTCAGGCTTCTAATGTACCTGTATCTGCAGCATGGTGCTCTCTCCCTCCAGTCTCCTCTGGCAGGGCACCAGTTTCCTGCTGAGGGCTGTCTGTCTTTCTTCTTCCTTGGTGATCATCTGTAGGCAGCACGTCTCCTCCTCCAGCGCCTGCATCTCTATGTTACCGTCTCTGATCAGGCCCTCCTGAACATTCACCTTCTCGTAGAAAATACACATCTCCTCCTCACGCTCCAGCAACTGTACCCCTCTGTCAGAGAGAGAGAGAGAAACCCCTGAGAGAGCTACCATATTGTAAAGTAGGGATGAGGATCGGTCAAATACCATCAGTAGCCGCCCAATTGCCCACATTGTTCAGCATGGTTGCCTGTAGTTAGTCGTAAGCAGTAGCCGTCTTTCCCTATCTGATATGTACAATCTTGGTTGGTGGTCGTGTGGACGGTGTAAACTGATCAACAGAAAGCCAGACTCACCTGTCATTGCGGCTCTGCATGGCCGTGTTTTGGCTCTTCCTCATCTGACAGATAGACAGACTCACCTGTCATTGCTGCTCTGCATGGCTGTGCTTTGGCTCTTCCTCATCTGACAGACAGACAGACTCACCTGTCATTGCGGCTCTGCATGGCCGTGTTTTGGCTCTTCCTCATCTGACAGACAGACAGACTCACCTGTCATTGAGGCTCTGCATGGCTGTGTTTTGGCTCTTCCTCATCTGACAGACTCACCTGTCATTGCCGCTCTGCATGGCCGTGTTTTGGCTCTTCCTCATTTGATCGACAGACTCACCTGTCATTGCCGCTCTGCATGGCCGTGTTTTGGCTCTTCCTCATCTGATCAACAGACTCACCTGTCATTGCAGCTCTGCATGGCTGTGTTTTGGCTCTTCCTCATCTGACAGACAGACTCACCTGTCATTGCAGCTCTGCACGGCCGTGTTTTGGCTGTTCCTCTTCGGACAGACAGGCAGACAGACTACCAGACTCACCTGTCATTGCGACTCTGCACGGCCGTGTTTTGGCTGTTCCTCTTCGGACAGACAGGCAGACATACAGACAGACTCACCTGTCATTGCAGCTCTGCACGGCCGTATTTTGGCTGTTCCTCTTCGGACAGACAGGCAGACAGACTCACCTGTCATTGCGACTCTGCACGGCCGTGTCGTGGCTCTTCCTCATCTGTAGCAGGTTCTGTTCATGGTAGTTGATCATGTGGGTCAGCCGGCCCAGGTTCAGCTTCTGCTCCTCCCTCTTCTGTCTCATCTCATGAAGCACCTGGGTCACCTTGGAGATGGGATCAGAACAGAGAAACATCATAACCCTAACCCAGGTCACCTTGGAGATGGGATCAGAACAGAGAAACATCATAACCCTAACCCAGGTCACCTTGGAGATGGGATCAGAACAGAGAAACATCATAACCCTAACCCAGGTCACCTTGGAGATGGGATCAGAACAGAGAAACATCATAACCCTAACCCAGGTCACCTTGGAGATGGAATCAGAACAGAGAAACATCATAACCCTAACCCAGGTCACCTTGGAGATGGGATCAGAACAGAGAAACATCATAACCCTAACCCAGGTCACCTTGGAGATGGGATCAGAACAGAGAAACATCATAACCCTAACCCAGGTCACCTTGGAGATGGGATCAGAACAGAGAAACATCATAACCCTAACCCAGGTCACCTTGGAGATGGGATCAGAACAGAGAAACATCATAACCCTAACCCAGGTCACCTTGGAGATGGGATCAGAACAGAGAAACATCATAACCCTAACCCAGGTCACCTTGGAGATGGGATCAGAACAGAGAAACATCATAACCCTAACCCAGGTCACCTTGGAGATGGAATCAGAACAGAGAAACATCATAACCCTAACCCAGGTCACCTTGGAGATGGGATCAGAACAGAGAAACATCATAACCCTAACCCAGGTCACCTTGGAGATGGGATCAGAACAGAGAAACATCATAACCCTAACCCAGGTCACCTTGGAGATGGGATCAGAACAGAGAAACATCATAACCCTAACCCAGGTCACCTTGGAGATGGGATCAAAACAGAGAAACATCATAACCCTAACCCAGGTCACCTTGGAGATGGGATCAGAACAGAGAAACATCATAACCCTAACCCAGGTCACCTTGGAGATGGGATCAAAACAGAGAAACATCATAACCCAGAGTCTCAAATGGCACCCTATTTCCTTTATAGTGCGGTAGGTTGATGCTATTATGTCTAGAGGATGGAGTGAGAAGAGCAGGATTTCCTAAATCACCTTGGAGATGTCGTTCCTCAGGCTGTCTCTGATGGTGTGGCTGTGGAAGTGCTTCAGACGGGACTTCTGGAGCAGCCTGAGGAATGCACACACACACACACACACACACACACACACACACACACACACACACACACACACACACACACACACACACACACACACACACACACACACACACACACACACACACACACACACACACACACACACAGGATGTTAATAATTTTACATCAAAACAGGGTGGTGAACGTCTGAATGTTCTTTTGAGGACGGGATGTACTCTCTATCTCTCTCTCTCACTTCTCTTTGTTGATGGCGTTGGTTCTGAGGATCTCAATCTCGTTGTCCAGGATCTTGAACTTCTCTCTCATCTCAGCTGTTCTCTGGGAGGCCATCTGGATCAGGTTCACACACTTGTTCCTATCACCCTTGATGTTGTCATACAGCTTGGCAAACACACCAAGCCTAGATGCAGGGAGGGAGAGAGAGAGAGAGGGCGAGAGAGAGGGCGAGAGACAGAGGGCGAGAGAGAGGGCGAGAGACAGAGGGCGAGAGACAGAGGTAGAGAGACAGAGGGTGAGACAGAGGGCGAGAGACAGAGGGCGAGAGAGAGGGCGAGAGAGAGGGTGAGAGACAGAGGGCGAGAGAGAGGGCGAGAGACAGAGGGCGAGAGACAGAGGGCGAGAGACAGAGGTAGAGAGACAGAGGTAGAGAGACAGAGGTAGAGAGACAGAGGTAGAGAGACAGAGGTAGAGAGACAGAGGTAGAGAGACAGAGGGCGAGAGAGAGGGCGAGAGACAGAGGGCGAGAGACAGAGGGCGAGAGAGAGGGCGAGAGACAGAGGGCGAGAGAGAGGGCGAGAGACAGAGGGCGAGAGAGAGGGTGAGAGACAGAGGGCGAGAGACAGAGGGCGAGAGACAGAGGTAGAGAGACAGAGGTAGAGAGACAGAGGTAGAGAGACAGAGGTAGAGAGACAGAGGTAGAGAGACAGAGGGCGAGAGAGAGTTTCTATTGGCACCGAGGAAACACCAAAATCAATCAAGTTAGGCATTCAAAGCCACCCAGACACGTTATTTTCCAGGCATGTCTGAACTGGTCCTTATTTAAAGACACTACGTGGTACCAATGGTACTCTGGGATACTCATTTCAACAGGCTTGGTAAATACCTAGGGACCAAACGGCCTAGTTCTGGAGCAGCAGCAGTCATTCATAGGTCATCAACACACTATCACAGATTATCATGAAATACACACAAATGACTTATTCGACATTCGCGACAGGCACACGATTTTCTTCTTCATAACGCATTCCGTATCCATTACACTATTTTCTTCCTAACAAATTCCAATTTGTTATGAAGAAACAAAAGTAAGCTAGGTTAGCTAGGTGGCTGATGTTAGCTACGCTAGGTGTTAAGGTTAGGGTTAGGGGTTAAGATTAGGCATTAAGGTTAGGGGTTAAGGCGTTAAGGGTTAAGACGTTAAGGTAAGGGTTGAGGTTAGGGGTTAATGTTAGGGGTTATGGGTTAAGGCCAGGCGTTAGGGTTAGGGGTTAGGGTTACAGGTAAAGGTTAGGAGTATGGGTTAAGGTAAGGGTTAAGGTGTTAGGGGTTAAGGTTAGGGTTAGGGGTTAGGTTTACAGGTTAAAGTTAGGGGTTAAGGTAAGCGGTTAGGGTTAGGGGTTAGGTTTACAGGTTAAGGTTAGGGGTTAAGGTAAGCAGTTAAGGTTAAGGTTAGGGTTAGGGGTTAGGTTTACAGGGAGAGCTACCTGGACTGGACCTCCTGGTTCTGCTTCTTGAGTTCATGGATCACCAGACTCTTGCCTCTCAGCTCTTGCTTGATGCGATTGTATCTTTGCTGTTGAGACATTAA